>NC_133526.1:35055589-35268089 GCF_048544455.1 Silene latifolia | reverse complement strand
CAATTTACACACACAAAAAAAAATATAGCATCAACAATAATTAGTTTGCTCCATATAATTAAATAGTACCGTTTTTTATGCATGTAAATTTGTCAGAAGAAAAGCTTGAGAGAGACGGTCTTCTCTATGTTAGGGAAAGACTACTCTTACCCTTTTATGTGTTTTTCATGACTTTTTTTAATGTTGATCTTGCTTGAATTGAATCTTAACCTTATACATATTTCTATAATAAGTGTATCTAATTTACCTTCAAGCCTCATTCAAATCTATTTTATTACTCGTGGTACCATTTTTACTTTAAATTGTAAAACAATTGCACAATAAATTTTTTCAAAACATTTACTCATTTGTCATAATATGACATTTTGATTCGCAAATTAGCAACAACTTTCTTTATCTTTTAATACTTCTTGAAAAATAGATATCAAACCTTGTACTTATCAATAATTTGTTAATATCTTATTTATATTTTGATTAATATATAGTTTTATATAATGGAAAAATGAATGTAAATAATATTAACAAATTATCAATAGAAGTTGAAGTGTATTTTGAGGGAAATAACTTTAAAATTAGTAGGAGAAATACATATGACATTGGAAAAATAAACTTCGTATTATGTATAATTAATTATGACATTAGCAATAACAAAAGACGTAGGGGCATATTTCAGCGTTCATTTTACTCTTTACATGAGTAAATTCCATGTTGTACGTATTATACACGCACATTTGTCACGACCCAGTTTGGCCTAGGGCCTTTAGCTTCATAATATCTCATTTTTTTAATCGGAAGTTATTATAAAATTGAATATTATAAATATATCAAAAGCTTTTTTTCCTTCTAATTTAATATAAAGTGTACAAATACTAATAAATACTTTTTTAATATTAATAAATTATAGATAATTATTTTATTTTCTGTTTCTAATAATAAAATTGTAAAATAATTAATTAATTCTCATTTCTAATAGGAAAATCATATTTCTAATTATAATAGAAAATTTTAAATAATTATTATCTCCTAATTCTAATAGTAAATTAGGAAAAAAAGCCTTAATAAATTATTAATTTATTTCCTATTTCTAATAGGAAAATTGTAAATAATTAATTATCTCCCAATTCTAATGCTAATAGTATAATTAGGAAAATCTATTTCTAATAGGAAAATTGTAAATAATTAATTATCTCCTAACTCTAATGCTAATAGTATAATTAGAAAAAAAAAGCCTCCTTTAGTTATATATATTGATTGATTGATTGATTCGCATGACAGAGAGAGAGAGAGGGAAAATAAGAGAGAGAAAAGTAAGGGAATTTATCGTCTTTTATTTATCTCGAGCTAAGTTTTAATAAAGATACAAATTCAATTAAGGGATCACAATCCCGCGATACATAAACACTTAAATAGTCCAAAAAGACAAGTTAAGCTATATCGTGAAAGGTCAATCTTTGCTTGGCAATGCTCGCTAGCTAACTCGTCTCGAAACCCCACGTAGCACTGATCCCCAACCTGTCATTTATTAAACATGAATACTACAGTCAGTAGAGAGTAACTAGGTATCTTCCCAGCCATATTATACAACGATAACACATAAACATGGTATAACATGTGAAGGACTCCCATATAAACATATGATGAGAGATTTAATAACGGTGAGATATGGTAATTTTAACAAACAACGGCTCCTTATTATCATCGGAAGTCGTATCAATACATATCATATCATATAAGATGGCATATGAACCAAACAAGGCATTTAAGCTAACAAACATCCAATTCAAGTCAACTACCAAATCCTTGGGATAAACTTTTCCAATGCGACACGATAGCGTTTCGAGTCTAAACTTGAAAAAAAGGCTTAAAGGTGACTCATGAGTACAAAATGCTTAAAGATGACTCACGAGTACAAATTTTATAAATATTTCAATTTAAAAGAATCAAGTCCAATTAGGCACAATTCAAGGAGATTTCTCTTAATCTTTTAATAAACAGGGGATTTCACATATAATACACAAATATTAATACCTTTAACGTAATTTATTTTCGCAGTACGATTTTTACTCATTATAGTACATTTTGCACCAAACTTTCCATTCATCTACCCTTAGACTAAAAATCATCAAACCTAATTTTCTCCACCTTCTCTCTACCTTCTCTTATTGTTGAAACCTTAACTCTCTTAAATCTCCTTGAACTCCTTCAATTATGAACGACTATTCAAATTAAGACCGGGTATTTAGTTCTTTAATCCCATATTAATAATTTAATTGACTCTTTCTTACAATTTTATTCTTTTTAAATTAGGGTTTGTGCCTAAATTAATTAAGGAATAATTAGTGTGACATTGTAGGTTTGTTGGTTGTGGTGTTTTATGCTCAGGTGTTGCCGTTGTGGTTCGACTGTGGTCCTCCGGTGACGTGAGGGCTGATGTTGGCACGGTGGTAAAGTTGTTTGTCGTACGACAGTAATGCAGTAGAGGTACGATAGTAGGTGCGGGAGGGAGGGGCAGTTAGACGATATCGGTGGTGTTAGTTAGGGTTTCAACTATGCGACAGTAGTACATACTACGTCGCAGTGTTGTTGTTGGTCAGCACGTAGTACACTTAGTACATGGATGAATTTCATATTTATTCAATGTATTGTATTAGTGATGGCTTTGATTTTTCCATTTTTTACCCAATGTCTTTTTTGAATGTAATGCTTACAATGTTTATGAATACATTAGATAGTGTTTGTAATGTTAATCTACGAACAAATTTCAGAATTTTCGATGCAATAGTTATTTGTGTTTTATCAAATTATTAATTTATCAATGTAGTACAAGATTAGAGAGGGGAAATGGAAGAGGAAATGAGAGGGGTATAATCGTCAACAGTGTACTACGATGAGTAAAATGTGGACTGCGAAAATCAGCACCCCTCCATTTCAATCAATAGTTATTTATCCTTTTGGAACAAAGACCAAGGAAATTGATATGGGTTATTTTGGATCACACAAAACATACACCCTACTCACACATGGAAGATACCCCACAAAAATCTACTAAAAAAGAAAATAGATAACTATTGACTAATACACCCCAAAATGGAAATAAATAATTATTGAGCGAGACGAAAGGAATAGTATCTATGTCTGATGTGAGGAAATTAGAGAGGCAGAACTGAGAAAAAATTAAGAAGAACAAGTGTGTTTCTAATTCATCCACTTGTTTATTCATTACATATTTACAATAGAATATAAAGCGTTAAAGGAAAGGAAATTATTCTACAATAATCATATACATCAAATACATATAACTGGCAAGGAGTTTAACTAGTAAGGGATTGTTCTAGCTTAACCAGATATCTCGTGTTCAAGCACTGGGAATGCAGCAGTGTTAAAACTGAGGAGGAAGAGCTTTGTAGCCCTAATAGTCCTACCCGGCTCGAATCCGGACTACACTGGATGGTTTACCCTAAAAAAAAATACATATAACAGCTATAAACCAAAACATACGACAATGGTAATTTTCCATGTTAGAAACCGAGCATGGGTAAAGGTTGTTTGATTATGCTGCAAAAATTTGTTTAGTAATTTAGGTGTAAGCCTATTTAAGACCAAGTCACTATGTAATTATTTGAGCAAGTTTACGATATAACTTCTCCCTTTTCTCTCCAATTACATCCCCTTAGAAATTCTTCATGGTATTAGAGCTTCTTGAGTCGAGAAGATAGACACAATGTCACCTCCATTCAAGTAGTCAGTTCAATTTTTAAATGGGGCGACACAAACAAACAAAAATCACAAAAAAATGGTGAGAAAAGTGTATGTGTACGAGAGGAATGGAAAAAAAAGTGCTGAGATTAGCACCATTGAGAGATAGAGAGAAGTATTATATCAAGTTTGGTAGAGAAAATGTATCTACCCTATTTTTGATGAATAGAAGTGCTTCGCATATTTATGGTGAGAGGTACACCATGAAATGTTGGTGGAGAGAAGTGCTCCATCCATAATCGGGAATTGGAGAGAAGTGCTCCAAGTGAAGTTGATGATGATATGCATCAACAAGACGGTGATGAGAAGTGCGTCACAAAGTGAAGACAAGGGATTTAGAACATGGAGAGAAGGGCTCCAAATGAAAGATGGTGATTATGTGCACCGTTAAGTTGGCGACGAGAAGTGCGCTACAAAGTGAAAACAAAGGGCTTCACAAATTGAGATGGAGAAAGATAGTCTATCAATTTGTGTTGATGATCATGCAACAAGATGATGTGAATGACGTGTCGTACTTTCTAGAGAAAAGATTTACAAGTGGTTAAATAAAGTGCTCAATAAAGAGTACGGAGTAGTTTAGAAGCAAATGTAATCCCAACAAATAGAAAGAATGTAGCCAACTGAGACTAGGCAAAGTCTGAATTTGGTAAATTGATAGAAGGCCAGTGAGCCTAGGTCATGTAGCAGTACCAAGATGTTGGGACACATAAAATTGCAAGGATGCTAAGTACGGAGTATTGCTAAAGGCAGGCATGCATAGATCAAAGGGGAGTGTCTTGCTAAAGGAAAATTACTAGGACAAAAGAGGTCTCGTAAATTTGATGCGGTAAGGCCATGACTACAAGATAGCTCAAGATACAGCATCAAAATTTCCGAATGATATATACAAGTTTTTGGATCAAAGGGGAGTGTTGGATTATGCTGCAAAAAATTGTTTAGTTTGGTTCCTATTTTTAAGGGTTAGTTAAGATAAATCCCTAATAATATGAAAGTGGTTTAGGAACACTATGAAGTTGTTTTGTAGTTAGTGAGTCATGGCTTTGCCTCCACTATTTCACATCTTCCTAGTTTTTCTAGGTTTAGTGATTTTGGTGTAAGACTATTTAAAGGCCAAGTCACTATGTAATTATTTGAGCATGTTTACGATATAACTTCTCCTTTTTCTCTCCAATTACATCCCCTTCGAAATTCTACAAAGGTTGCATAATACCCCCCAAGATGGAGCGTGGAGAGATAAGATTCCCAACTTGGACATGAGGTCTTCAAATGTGGTACATTCTAGTGCTTTGGTTAGGATATCAATGTAATACCACGGTTTTCTAGGTCTTGTTACTCGGCTGAATAGGGCTAACTCGGCCGAGTAAAGTGTCGTGTATTTTCTGGTCAGGCTACTGTCCACGAACACTCGGTCGAGTAAAGGGTACTCGTCCGAGTACTCTTGGTACTCGACCGAGTAACCAGTTTGACAAGATTTATTTCCGCGGTTTTGTTAAGGATGATTAAAGGTTATAAATCGTGTTTTACAGTTTAACTTTTTATTTTTACCAAAACCTAATTATATTCTACGTTCTCTAATCATCCTTAATCTCTCCAAGGCCTTTGATCGTTTGTGAGTCTTTGTTCATCTCTCTCTCTCGCGTCAGTTTCGTCGGTAAGTCTCTAGTTCCGTATCTTTGGTTTAGTATTGTCTTTTAGGGTTTTACCCTAGTGTTGGAAATTGGGAAAAGGATGATTGCATGTTTGTGATTAGATTGTTGTAGTTATTGTTAGGTGAAGGATTTGTAGAAGAGCGTTTCTAACTTCCGCTGTAGACTCGTATTCGGATCAGTGCTAAGGTAGGGTTTCCCTACTCAGTTGTCTGTTTAATTGATTTATGATGAATTATTGTGTTGATGGCATGATTGATATCGTTATTGGAATTGTCTTTCTTGGTTGTTGAAATTGTTGTTGTTTGTCTATGTTGGTGAGGTGCATCCTCGGCTGAGTGAAGTCATTTTCGGGAATGGCTTCACGCCCTTGATTCGCCCCTTGTGGTTCCCATCACAAATGTGGATGTGCACATTAATGGACATGGGTTGTTGCTCATTGCGATGAACGGGGCTTAGGTGGGCATGGTTGCGGTCCCCCACTGGCGGTGAGGATTACTTGTCGCGGCGGGTAATCTGGCAGGGCTATGTGATATGATTGGAGTTGGAGAATGGTTGTTCAGTTGTTACTTGGGTTGTTTCTTTGCGATTAACTTATCTTGATTATTCAGTTGACTGACCCCGTTTTATGTTTACAAAACTGTGGTGATCCATTCGGGGATGGGGAGCAGATTGTGATAGGTGATGAGTACTTTTAGCTGCGGGGACAAGGATGGGGATGTCATTACTTTGAGTCTAGCTTTTGCTGTTACGAGTTTAGATACTTTGGTTTTGATGTATTGAGATTTATATACTTTAGTTTTTCTTGAGGCAATGTAATCGCTAAACTTTATACTTTAATAATTGTTCTTGAATGGTTACTTTTGATATACTTAACTCGGGCAACCGAGATGGTAGCAGCTTCACATGCGAGGGTGGTCCTTGGTAAGGCACCTTGGTATGTGTGGGTGTTACAATCAACCAATTGGTCTTTGGTATGGACGTAGCTTGGAGCGATAGTTCTTTTTAGGATTTCGCCACGTATTGGTGACAGTCGACTTCAATGTGTTTTATGTGCTCATAAAATACGGGATTGCGAGTAATATAGAGGGAAGGTTGACTGCCACATTGTAATTGGTTAGGCTCAGAATTAGAAATGTAGAGAAAACGGAGCAAGCCTTGTAAGCACTTTAATTCACTTGTTGTATACTTGTATATGTCATTGAGCGATATTTTTTTTTTTTTTTGAAAAGAAAACCCGAAGGTTTTACTGCATTAATGACAATTCAGAAATAACAGCATCGTTCGCAATCAAAGGTAACGCCTCTGACCACAAGAATATACCAACTACATTAGGAAATAGATGAGCTAACGCATGAGCCACACCATTGTTTGTGCGACTAGTATGCAACCAAACAATAGAACTAAAAGAATTACACAAAGAAATAATGTCTTCCAAAGCTAAAGCAAAAATACTCGTGCCCGTAAGGGACTTCCGCAGTGCTTCAACCACTTGTAGACAATCACTCTCGACGATGATCTTCGCATGACCCCTCCGTCGTGCTTCTTTGACCCCTTCCAAGACCGCCACTGCCTCCACAATATGACTCTCCCACAGCTGCTCAAGCACAATTGACGCACCCCACATCACCTGCCCCTTCCCATCCCGGCACACCACACCAAGACCCACGACCTCCCCTTCCTTCACGCCCACGTCAACATTAATCTTCACATAGCCCACCGGAGGAGCAGCCTAACCCTTGCGTGCAGCCACCCTGTCACCCACCTCGTCACCATCCCTCATCTTATGTCGCATATATCCCCCTTCGTCAATCTCCTCCATAACATATTTTACCCGCTTCACAACACAACTTGGGTCCACCTCTCGCGCCTCAAAAATAACTTTGTTGCGGTGCTCCCATAAAGCCCAACAGCCCACCATGAACCACCCACATTCTCGCCCCCAAACTCCTTCCATCGCGTCTCAACCCAATCCCTCACACTCCCATCAACAGCTTCCTCATCATCCCCAGCCAAATCAAGAACCTCTCAAACCCGTTGAGCAATCCCATAATCCCGAAACAGATGAAGACTCGACTCAAAGGAAGAATTACAAAAGGAACAAAAAGAAGACTCACCTCGAACTCGGGTGGCAATGTTTGCTCTTGTCGCTAGGGCTTCGCTGCACAACTGCCAAAAGAAAAGTTTCACTCTAGACCAAACCAGGATCTTCCAGAGCCTGCTCCACAACCATTTCTCCCTCTCCCAACTAGAGGCACCCCCCCCCCCCCCCCTTTCTAGGAACTCGCACCCACCCGCCATGAGTTGGTAAGCTGACCGGACTGTAAAAATCCCATCCTTCTCCGCATTCCAAAACCAATCATCATGGACCGCATTCTCACTTAGCCTTATATTCTTGATCCTTTCCCCCTCAAAATCCAGGAAGAGGCTATCTATGAGCTACCCGTTCCATGCCCCTCCCCCTTCACACATCAAGTCTTCCATCAACATGTCTTCCTGCCCCGGGATTTGTGGCGAAATGACCCGCCCCAACTGGTTCTTCGTGACCCAAGAATCACCCCACACACGAGTTGAGAGCCTATCCTCTATTCTCCATCTAATACCAAGGTCAAGCTGTTGGAATATGTGTCCTCCGACAATAATGTGATCACAACTGTCGATCATAATGATCACATGTTTAAATCTCATTTTTAAGAATACATGTGGGATGTAATATTTTACAGTCAACTGCTCCACACATATCAGTAATGATTGGCTGACTAGAGTTTGACATTACTGTCGTGCGACGGTGGTGATCAGTTGATCCCCTTAGGTCATACCTATAGGAAAATACTCTTAATTGATTATTTAAATTAATCATATGCCGATACGAGTTAATTAAATTGCTTAAAATTGACGGATGATTTGTGAGTAAGATTAACGTGTCTTATTATAATTCGATTAAATTAGATACGGTTTAAGTAATCGAATTGTTTTATTACTTAGATAAAATTATTGTTTACGAAACAATTGAAATTGAAATTGAATGAATAATTTATTATAAATATAAGACGTTGTAATTTATAATTTGATAAACCGTTTTAGTACAAGTGATTACGAATTACTAATCGATTTTGTATATGATATATTTTATGAGTATGTTGATTTTTAATATGTTAAAAATGCATTACAATTTCACATGTCAAGTAACATGTCACATATGTCACAATTGACAAATGACAAAAATAAAATGGACCTTCCATTTTATATTAAGTGTACAGAAATTGGGAGGGTTAGGGTCTTTAAATTGTGTTAATTATTTTTAAATGGAAAACACAATGATTACCCATACTCTTAGCCTTGCATGCCTAGTTTATCATGAGAAGAACACAATCTCATGCATTGGCTCATACTCCCTCCTCCAACCGGTTTTGCATGAGAAAAGCCAAGGAGTTTTTCCTCTATAATTATTCATACTACTTTAACTTATATTTTCTAGTGTTAGAAAATTTAATCTCTCAACAATTTGTGAAAAACTTAAAGAAATAAAACCTCACAAATCTCTCCTCTCTTGACCGAAATATTCAAGAGCAATTACAAATTATTTTTGTGTCAAATTTTAAGTAAGACTAATATCATTACTAGTTCATAATAATATTAGTTATTAAGAGTATTCCTTGAGTATATGCTTTTGGGAGAGGTTCTAATTTGAACCTTGTTCATCCATTGTTGGAAAGCTCAAGAACTAAAAAGAAGGAGATCTTGTTGGTGCCCATAAAATCCGAAATCCCAAAGTAAGATTGACGATTTCTTCTCTAATCTTGTTTTAGTTTGCATGCATAAGATCTTGTATTTATTTTATGACCAAATAAATTAATTAATATATGAATATGTAAACTTAGAGATTAATGAATCCCAACACAAGCACCCCCCTAGCCTCATGGATACCCCTCCAAGTGTAGCTAGGATGGTTACCCAAAGTTGACGACAAAATATCACCATTCGAGTAATATCAGGCCTTCATAACTCTAGCTCATAAACTCTCTCTCTCCGTCGTGAGCCTCCATGCTTGTTTACTTAGAAGCGCAAGGTTAAACAGCTTGAAATCGCGAAAACCCATCCCGCCCATTCCCTTCGGCTGGCATAACTTCCTCCACGACACCCAATTAATACCCCTCTTCCCCTCCTCGTGCCCCTACCAAAACCCTGACATCATAGAACGAAGTTCCTCACAGAAGTTAACGGGAATTTTAAAAATACTCATAACATAGGTAGGGAGTGAATTGGCCACTGCATTTAAAAGAACCTCCTTACCAGCCCTAGACAAGATTTTTCCATGCCAACCTTCTAATCTTTTGCTTAGCTTATCACGAAGTATATTAGTGAGCACTTTCTTAGACCGCCCCACCACCGTAGGCAACCCCAAATATCTCTCCTGTTCCTCGAGCTCGATAATGCCTAATCTAGTCGTCATATTGCTCCTCTTAGTTCATGGCACACCCTTACTAAAAGAAACGGTAGTCTTATCCAAGTTAACCAGCTGCCCAGAAGCATGTTCATATCGTCGCAAAATATTACTATCAGCATCAGCTTCCTCTTCAGTGGCTCTTGTAAAGAAAATACTGTCATCCGCAAATAATAAGTGGGAAATAGTCGGGGCCCCAGCTGAGACACGGGCCCCATGTAGCACCCCATTCGCAACGGCCCAACGCATAAGATCAGATAAGACTTTCGCGCATAGAATAAACAAATAAGGAGATAGAGGATCACCCTGATGCAAACCCTTAGTCGGTCTGAAAGCACGGGACGGATTCCCATTAATAAGAACAGAGAATGAAACTGTGGTCACACAAGTCATTACACGGTCAACCCAATGCATATCGAAGCCCATGGTGCAAAGCACCCTACTTAGAAACCGCCACTCAACTCTATCATACGCCTTTGCCATATCCAATTTAATAGCCATGTGACCCTCCGTTTGCCGTGAACTCTTCATGGAATGAAAAACTTCGAAAGCAATAAGCACATTATCCGAGATGGCTCTCCCAGGAGTAAACGCCCCTTAATTTTCAGAAATAATGTCACCCAGAAACTGTTTCAGACGGTTCGCCAGAACTTTTGAGACCAGTTTATACACCACATTACAAAGACTGATCGACCTAAAATCCCGAATTTTGTCCGGGGCCTTTTTCTTCGGGATAAGAACAATGTTAGTTTTATTAATGTCCCTCGGTGACCTCTCTCCCCTAAGAATAGCAAGAACTGCTCGTGACACTTCCAGTCCCACTATACTCCAGTAAGTTTGGTAAAACAAACCATTCATACCGTCAGGACCCGGAGCCTTTAATGGGTCCATTTGATTCCAGGCGTCGAGCACTTCATCTTCGTTGTAGTCCCGCCGCAGCCCTTCATTCATAGCTCCTGTAACACGGCCACTTATACCCTGCAAGACCTCATCAAAGTCGGTGGGATTCGATGAGGTGAACAAGTGTTGAAAGTACTCATTTGCCACGGCTGTCACGGCCTCATCTCCCACCTGCACGGCCCCACTGTCATCAAAATGTTTCGCAATGAAATTTTTCCTTTTCCGCTCTCCGGCACGAGTATGAATGAATTTAGTTATACGGTCTCCATCCTTGAGCCATAAAGCCCTCGACCTTTGTCTCCAATATTGCTCCTCTTGACGTCGTAGAGTGGATATTTTCGCAACTAGTTGTCGTCTTCGCTGCACATTTGCCTCAGAGCGATCCCCCTCATTAAGACGCGCTAAGTGCTTCCTCTTTTTTTCCAGCTCCCTATCAATCAGTTATATTTATCCTCTGTCATCCCCTTAGCTCTCGCGCACACTCATCAAGAACCGCCACCAGGTCCCCTCTTCCTCTCGCCACTCCCCTCTCCATGGCTTCCTCATATCCCTCTTCTCTTACCCAAATCTGTTCAAAACGGAAGGGTCGTGCTCTTACCTCCTCAATCTCCTTTGTGTTAAGAATAAGTTTAATCGGGGCATGGTCAGACCATTCACGATCAAGGTAGCGGAGTCTAGCAAAAGGGAATAAATCAAGCCAAGCAGCCGCACAATGAGCTCTATCCAACATACTCTGTCTATTCGCCTCCCCGGCTTGTCCATTGTCAAAGGAAAAATTATACCCTTCTCAAGGAACATCTCGAAACTGACAATCATCGACCACTGCTCGAAAGTTGTTTATCTGCCATTGGGGCCGGCTGCCCCCTTTCATCTCTGTGGAGAATAGAATCTCATTATAATCACCAATACACACCCAAGGCAAGGAATATTTCCCACTAAGTATCCTCAACAAGTCCCAAGATAAATGACGATCAGAAACCGTCGGCCACCCGGCCATAGAACCGAGTAAGCCTCCACTCCCTCCCATCATGGTGGGCCATAAAATCCATATGGTGAATAGAAGCGGACATAAAAACACAATCAATATCTTTTTTCCATAACATATCTAGACCCCCGGACCTCCCAACACTATCTACCTCCATCCCAAAATAACCCTCCAGCTTTTCCTTCACCCTCCTCATATCACGACCACAGAGTTTGGTTTCGCATAAAAACACTATGGCCGGGTCTTTCCTCCGTACCAGAGCACGAAGGGCACTTACCGTGTCGGGATTGCCCAAGCCCCGACAGTTAATGCTCAGGATATTCATTGGGCCAGGCAGGGTTGAACTCCGTCAACCTCCGCCTCAGGTATTAAGACGCCCCCGTCTGAATCTCGCTTCGACTTCTTCTACCCACCCACGCTGGTACTCTCGTCTCTCCCCCTCTTACCCGAATCATTTGCAATCATTTTCGGGTCAATAGATGGTCGTGAGCCTGCAGTATGGACAATCTGTCGTGCCATTCTTGTCCACTTACTTCCCTTAACCCCTACTTGAACCCCGTGCTCCCCACCCAACCTAGCAAACTGAGCCCCATCCTCCACCTCCCTCTCCTCATGACGCTCCACCTCCATATTTTGAGCTTCTAATAAAGTGTCCCCCCCCCCCCCCCACTGATAAAGCCCTTTTGCACTCCCCCTGCCTGCACCTTTGTCAGTCCCATCTCCATTTCCTTACCCTGAACTTTCTCAATAACAGGATTCGTGGGCTACACATGTCTACCACTCTATTGATTCGTCATTGCTGTACTCCCACCTTCCCCATCAGGCTCCTCATCCCTATCACACTGTCTTCTCTCCTCCTCAGAAGGCACACTTCTCTTAGTGCGAAGATTAATGGCTATGGCTTGTAATTTTTCAATCATGTTCGAAATGACCTCCTCAGATTCTTGTGATTTAACTGCATCGAAACTTGCTCAAAGGTTCTTTGCTGCCTTTCCCGGCCCCTCCTTTACAGTTTTAACCACTTTCCAAGGTGATGCTCGCAACCAATCCCCAAACTTAAGGTCGTCCTCCTCATATAGTCCGTCTTCGCAATCTTTTTCACCATGCCCTATATATAAGCCCACACCCATAATAGTACGTAGGAAGGCGTTTGTATTTAACATTAAAACTGACTATTCGACCTCCCTTCATACGAATCGGAATTGTCGCTTTCAGGGGCTTCCTAACATCATAAAGAACCCTAACCCGTATAGCCCTATCAAGCTCAACATTGGGTCCGTATTCAACACTGATAAAAGTCCCCGGGAAATCTCCAAGTCGCCGAGCATTCGACTCACAAGCTCTCCCCGTAATAGGCAGGTCATATATTCTCGCCCAAATAGGGAAATGAAAAAGCGTGACGTCAGTAAGCTTACCAGTCCGGTTTAGTTCCGCAAAGCACCACAAGAATTTGTCAAAATGCCAAGGTTGTCCTTCAAAAACCCTAGCTTTATCGCGTTCTGATTCGAATCGAAAAATGAAAGTCTTCTCCTTGGCATCGACTACATTTCCCATAATAGACTTCGACGGATTTCACAAATTTATCATAGTTTCGATAGCGGCTTTGATATTTATTGATCTTGATGCCCATAATTTCCCTACCAGTAACAAGGAATTCTTACTCCCCGCTACTTCGACATCCTCTTCCCATTCGAAAGAATTCTCCTCATCCCCCATAGGCTCTTTTCCATCCCGGTGTTGGCCGATTGTGTCACTCATCTTTAGCACCTGTACAAAACGAAAACAAAGAAACAAGAAAGAAACAAACAGAAAGTCAGATCTCACGATGGAAAGACCGTGAGATGAAGCCTCGAGCAAGAGGAAGAAGGACCAAGAAATTTAGACAGAAACCCTAAGATACCCTAGACCCTGGTTTTTGTCATGGAGCGATATTTTAAGCCTCAGCTAAGGAGCGGGGCATGACATTTTGCTTCTTTTTATTCCACGAGATTAGTGAGTTGCCAAGTAAGACCAAATAGACAGTTAGAGATCGTTGGCTTAATGGACAACTGGCCTAATTAACGTCACAATATGCCTGGAGACGAAGATCATTTTTAGTGGGTAAGAGAAAGGTAGCAAACAACTTGAAGAGCGGTGTGCCACTGATCAACTTTGGGGAATTCATGAACTGTCCTAATATATGGACACAATAAGTAAGCTTGGGTCGGCTAATTGTTAAATACACGAGGCGCCCAATTAAGCCATGATATCGCTGAGGATGTCTAACACATATGTGCGTTGAGAAGGGAAAATCCATGTACTATTTTAGGCGATTTTGATTTCGAGAAAATATTTGAGGGCACCGAGGTGCATCATATGGAAGCATGTACTTAAATAAGTCTTGTAGGTGTGAATGACTTGATAATCGCTACTATAAATAACTAGTTCGTCGATGTAGATAAAGACTTGTACTTTAATTACGGAATAGAAAATATAAGGAGTGGTCATATGAACATTGTTGAAACCAATAAGTTTTGAGAGAGGAGGCAAGTTTAGCGTACCAATAGTAAGGGGCACGCTAGAGCCCATACAAGGACTTGCAAAGGTGACAAACTTTGTCATTATTATTTGTGTCGGATATTGGCGGAAATTTCATATAAACGTATTCTTTGAGGTCTGAATGGAGAAAAACATTATGAACATCATTTGGTGAATTTCTAATTGTTTAGCCGCAGCAATACCTAGTAAAGCACGAATGGTGACAAGTTTAATAGTTGGAGCAAAGATTTCAGCGTCATCCATTCATTCAACTTGTCGGTTACCCAAAATGACTTTCTTTAGGCAACCCAAGATGACTAAACGAGCTTTACAACGTTCGATAGTTATCCGCAGTATATTTGCTTATATATGGTTAGGCTCCATATAAGTTGTTTAAGGAAATTTGTAAAAAACTAAAATATTAGTTAGTTGACTACAATCTTCTATTCAAAATAGAAAAAAATTAATAGAGGAATTGTTTACAACATACATGACGTAAATGCATTGTAGTTGTATTTGCTTGAGTTTGGCATTTGAATTGTAAAAGCAAAAACAAAAGACAAAACTATAAGGATTAGATATATATACATGGGAAACAAATAAGGATTAGATACATACGTAAGAATCAGGTGAATAACATTGAAAAGCGTCTTGTGGTAAAGCTTTATCACAATAAATTACTTTGATACTACTATTTAATACTTCAGATAGTGACGGGATTCGAACCTTTTGCCTATTATCCACCATACCTTTATTTTAATCACTAAGCTTAAACTCTACGATTGTTACGAGTATTGTTATAAGAGGTACGAAAAACATAAATAAATCACATTATTTTATCATTGAAGTGATTCTTAAAATAAATTTTTACTAGTATTGGTGCCCGGCTTCGCCCGGGCTACCTCTACTTACCATTAATTTTTTTTCATTAAATAAATTACTTAAAGTTGCATAACTTATAAATCTATCATTAATATATTTTTCTATGACATATCCTAAAATTACGATGAAATAAATTTTGAGAAAAATTCACTAGTCCCGCTATTAATATTTTACTCTTATTAATGAATAACAATAGTAATAACATTTCACTACTTGCCCGTAATCATTGTTACTTTCACTACTTCTGGCCGTAATTATTGTTACTGTCACTACTGCCACATTAATATTGATAATTTCACTATTACCGCCGTAATTATTGTTACTTCAATTTTAAGAGGAATATATATTTATATAAATATATTACATAAATGCATTAAATCAAATCGAAGGAGTTATGCAATATTATATATTATGGAATCTAATTTGAATTATTTATAACCTACTTATATTATATTTTAGTATGTTAAATAATTAACATCTCAATACATCTATTAAACTATAAAGTTTAATAAAATTGCATAGATTCTAAATTTAATATATAATTTCATGATGATAATAATTAATACCATAAGTATGCATGTTTATACTAATTTATTATTTTATTTTAAGGAAATTGACCATCTTCTAGTATTCTATAAATTTTTAGGAAAATTGAGCATCTTAATTAATTAATTATTTTATTTTAAGAAAATTGCCATCTTAGTTAATTATTTTATTTTAAGGAAATTGACCATGTTTTAGTCTCTTACAAATGTTTAGGAAAATTATCAAGCTTCTATATAATTTAATTTTAACCCAAACTATATAATATTTGCATTTAGATCCCTTAATCGGGTCCATCACACGGTGCTAGTGATTTAAGACTATATAGTATAATTAATTTGTATAACTTTCTTTAATTACATTGAAGTCCCTTGGTTTCTGGATTTAATATATAGTATTGATAAGACGATATTATAAAAGAATCATAACATCTCCTAATGACCTTGATAACTTAATTAGTTGACTTTTGATCCTTCATTTCACGCATAAAAATTCGAAAGTCTTCAATTTGAAAATTGTCAAATGGGAATTTTATACCAAAATTAGAGAGTACCAAACAAATACGGACAAAGATTACTAAAAACAACGGCAACATTTTAACCATGACGTGATCAACAAAACTAAATTAGTGGTGATCGTTGGCAGGTCGGCGAGGAATTCCACTAAACAATTACATTTACCGTTAGGTTGGTGAGTTACAAAAAGAACAATGTCGGGAGTTAAGTGCAGGGGTAATTTCGACCATTTGCCAACAAAATAACTAACGTTCGAAATATTCAAATGTCTGGTTCGGATACGAGTCTGTTAGGCTTGTAAAGGCACGGGAACTAGTAGTGGGCCCCCAAGCGCCTTTAAATGGACCCAATTTTCATGCTTTTAACATGTGTCACGAGCTATATTCTTTCTTTATATTAGGGGGATAAATAGACAGGGTTGTTTACCCTTATTTGCATGCACAAAATCTTATTGAAGACGGACGATATCCGTCACAAGCTTATGACGGATACCGTTTTCTTTCATAAAATACCCATTAAGAGGTGAGTGGTAAGGGCTCTCATCTCTTAAACAAGTGGTCAGGGGTTCGATTCCTGACTCTTGCGAATGAAAAAGCCAAACTTGGGAGGGGTCAACTCATTAAATTGTCTTCAGTACCCCGAAGGAGATTGCCCCAGCTGTCGGTAGGGGGATACTCCTGGTCAATACCAAAAAAAAAAAAGAGGTGAGTGGGAACTACATGGGGGTGCCCCACCTTATCCCCTCTCCCTTTTTGTGAGAGGTCACAAGGATTTGGATAAATGACAAATTAACAAACGACTTTAGTTGACTTTTAAAAATAATTGAATTAAGGTAATCTTCGAGAATTAAGGTAATTGTCATTAGAAGGTAATTTTTTTTTTTGGGTGCTAAAGTTTAAGTTTAAGGGTAGGTATTATTCAGTTTAAGGTTGGGGCATACCAACATCCTCTTTGAAGAGGGCTATATTTTAACTCAATGCAAATCGAACTTCTGACTTCAAGGTCAGAAAGTGGACCATTATTGATAGAGTAACAGATGGTAATAGTAAATGATACTCCTTCCATAGCACACCAATTATAACATTGACTTTTTCACACTTGTCGAGACACGTTTTGCAACGTGAATATCTTTAGTTACACATTATTTAAAATTATGAAAATTTGATATTCTTATAGCATTCATGACGATAAATCAAACAAGATCTCAAATGACTATATTTTATCTTATAGATTAAGAATAATATCGAAGATTCCCTACAAACATGAATAGTGTCAAGATTCTCACTGTTACCATTGGTGTGATATGGAGGGAGTAGAAATTAGGAAAAGAGAAGACATGTTCTATTTAGGAATGAAATAGATTGGGTACGGATCAAATGGCGGCTCACAACATTCGACACCTTGGCTCCACTCTGTCCGCTCGACCCACCCATCACTCGATTGGGAGGCCTTTCGAATTTTACTTATCCATCATCCATGGATGAAACGGGTGGTTCGGTTAATAAACGAGTACCTTTACTATTAATAAAAACTTAAAAATAAGCCACAAAAGAGAAAATCTGACCGCAACTCTTTTTCAAGACTCGTCACATTACAATAGAGTAGAGTTGATCATGAGTTATATCGTGAAATGAGAATGGTTTATTTGTTGGAATAATTTTAAATATGTATCACAAATTCAATTAAACTTCAAGTTTATTTAGACTTGTTGTTTTTGTTGGACTTGGTGACCATAAAAGTAAGGTTGAAGAGAGTAGGATGAGAAAGAGTGGCGAAAATGAGGATGAGAGTTTTCATCAGATTTTACTATGACATATCTGAATATGTCATTTTAAACGAACCTTTTAGTAAGACCTATTATTTTCTTGCATTTTAGAGAATTCCAAATATTAAGTTTTTTTTTTTTGCAAAAGGTTAGCGTTTCATTCCATTTAAGAAAAGAATTTACAATAACAAAACTAACACACTAGGAAGCTACAGAACAGAAGTTCTGCACAATACAGGCCATAAACAGGCCAACAAAGCTATGATCTAATGACATAAGTATTTGATAAGTATGCTATGGTCCCTTGTCTTAGCTTTCTAGAGTAGTCGAATTGCCACAAAATACTGAATTCTTCGAATGATAGCCTGTGAACTTTCCTGTTTGCTGTTGAATATCCTATTATTAAGCTCCCTCCAGATCTGGTGAACAATAGATGTAATTGAGACCTGAAACCAGGTCATTTTCCGGTTATATTTACCTCCTATAGAATGGTTGTTCTCCAATTCATGCATTAGGGAGCTTCATGATCTTTGAATCTCTCCATCCAGGACAACATGGCGCGCGAGATTGTTAAGGAGAAAGAGCAAGAGAAGAACAAATGCAAGTGAGATTCTTCCTGATTCCTACATAAACAGCATCTGTTAGCAAGGTAGAACCCTCTAAATTGCAGGTTGCCAAGAGTAGCAAGCTGACTTTGAGCTGCCATAAAATAAGTTATCCTATGACTAGGAATAATAGCAGGATTATTAATTAGGATATTAGGCCCATTAGGGCCGACTATCATTAGGGTTAGGTTACACGTTACGACGGCTACCGTCTAGGGTTTAGAGTATCGTCGTCTATTATATATATCGTCCATGTATTCTTATGGAATCATCATCAATAATACAATTCCCTTTATACAACTTTCTCCTCCCTATAATCTTAACATGGTATCAGAGCCTCTTTCTTGAGGACTCTAAAAACCGCTTCTGCATTCTTACCGGTGGATGGCCGGAAATTTACACCCACCGGTAGGGGATTCTCAATAAAAACCGTAGAATGATTTTGTCAATCAATTTTTTTTTTATCCTCCCTCATAAATTCAATTCGTTGATAGTTTTAGCATGATCCACTTGAATTGTTTCCAGAAGTCATCGGTGTATGGCTAGTGTACCATCCACTTGAATGGTTTCTAGGAGCAACATCCAAGCATCCATCACATAATCATATGGCAAAATAACGAATCCGTACCCAAGCAAGTCAAAATAATCTACCAAATAACTCTTCTACTTTGAAATTTAATTCAAATTCTTCAATTTTGATCGAGGTGGTACAAAAAAAAAGAAAAAGAAAAACTGGCGAGTTACGCAACTGAAAAAAAACTAGCGAGGTACGCACTGAGAAAAGCTGGCGAGTTACGCAACTGAAAAAAGCTGGTGAGTTACGCACTGAAAATTGTCTAACGAGTCCTATTCGCAATGAAAATTGTCTGGCGAGTCCTATACGCAATAAAAGCTGTCTGGCGAGTCCTATACGCACCCCTTACCACCTTGTGAAGATGAGAAGCTCTATGAAGAAAGATCTATATAAAGACGTTTTTTATTGATTATGATTTTATTGTAATTCTCCATTCGTAAAGTTCATACTATGTACTGCCTTTACGATTGCGGGAGGGTATTAGGATATTAGGCCCATTAGGGCCGACTATCATTAGGGTTAGGTTACACGTTACGACGGCTACCGTCTAGGGTTTAGAGTATCGTCGTCTTTATATATATCGTCCATGTATTCTTATGGAAGCATCATCAATAATACAATTCCCTTTATAAGACTCTCTCCTCCCTATAATCTTAACAAGGTTGACAAATACCAGTGACCCATGAACCTGCAGGAGTAGTGTTTCTTTAGGAAATTATACACCTCATTAAGGATTAACCTTAATCCCTTTGTCTAGTCGGTAAGTAGATGTTGTGCCTGCTGCACACCCCCTGCCTCACCCCACTCTGACCTTGAAAATATAATATTAATTTATTTAGTTTTCCAACTCATTAGAAAAATTTGTTGGAATAGTTTTAAATATGCATCACAAATTAAAATTAATTTCTCTTTCTTTTTGTGAAATATTATTAGTTTATTATTATTTTTATTATTATTATTATATTTTCAGTACATCGCAAATTTAGTCCTAAAACATACATCAACATAAATTTATGTTGAGGCGTTGAGTAATGGACTTCTTCCCATGATCAAGAATGCAGTTGAGCACGTCTCTAAGAGTCTGCTGGATCAACACTTCTAGTCTGAATATCCTTCCTTCAGCTTCAACCCTCACCATATTCTCAAATATTATATGTTGTAACAGCGACCTCGGCCAAACCATTTAAGATATTCAGGTCCGTGAATGTGAATCCCAAGGTTTCCTTGCAGCAGCCTAAAACTCCTGCTAGTCACATTGGAAAAATAAGTGATCGATCATGGCTTTCTTTATCACCTCCAGAGACCACAATCAAAACGCACATCATCATGACAAATTTCCAATGTCATTAGTATGTCTTGTTGGAAGTATTGCTTAGTTTTGCTTCAAAAGAATCCCACATTGATAAAATATGTTGGAGTATTATAGTTTATAAGTGATCTTTTGTATTGGACTACTAGATATGTAGTGGTAAAGGGCCCGTACAGCCACGCACGCGCGCGCACGCCACGCCGGGCCGGGCCCAGGCATGGGCACTGGGCTCTGCACCTGCGGTGCGTGCCGTAGGCCGTTTTTGGAATTACGATCACTTATTCTCTATAATATTTTTGCACAATTTTCGAAACTGATTACTCAGTCTTTTAGAGAACTGTTGCGTTTTTCATAGTCTGAAAGTGCAGTCTTCTATACTGATTTTTGCATTTTACAATACTGATTTTACAGTCTTCTAAAACCTATTTACGAGACACCATTCTGGATCCTTCCTACTCTCAGTATATATATACTTGCTATCGCTACTCATTTCAGAACACACACAACACAACATTTCTCTTTTCTCTCTATCTGTCTCTCTACACTATAATTCCATAGCTGATTTTGGGCAACGTTCTGTTACTACTCCTCAATCCGAGTCTTTGTCGTACACCTTAGGCTCGGAAGTCGTGTAACCCTAGGGGTTGGTTGCCAAGAGGCCGTGTGTATCGAGCGGGGCAAATTCAACTTTAGGGCAATAATTCTTATCACGCCACGACTTCTATCTCTGCTGGTTCTGTAAGTTTTACCGTTCATTGTTTTCGTAATAGTGATACCGCCTACAGTCTAAAGTTGAATTTAAAATTTTTTTTTTTTTTGCTCCTTAAAATTTTTATCGTAGGCGATATGGCTATGCCAATTTCTGCTGCTTCTTTTAATCCGACTCTTATGCCTACAGTTTTTATCCCTGATATGTCAAAATTGGATTTACTTGATGGTAAAAACTATAGGATTTGGTCATAAAAACTTGATTTTCTTTTAAGCCAGTTAAAGATAGATTATACTTTAACCGGAACTGAAGTACCAGAAAACAGTGAACGGGATTTTCCTGCAGATAGTAAAACTTGTCGTGGCATTTTACTGCACTATATGACAGAACCTTTATTTTTAATATATAGCAAGCTTGAAACTGCTAAAGACATCTGGGACGCTCTTAAAACAAAATATGGAACAGATGATTTTGGCACTAAAAAATATGCTCGCAATAGATGGTTAGATTTTCGTATAACTGATGAAAAACCTGTGTTAGTTCAAGTTCATGAGTATGAGACCTTATGTGTTGATATTATTGCGGAGGGTATAAAAATATGTGAAACTTTTCAAGCTAATTGTCTACTCGAGAAACTTCCTTTGTCTTGGCAGAATTATGTGCACTCCATAAAACACAAACAAAAGGATTTCACTCTTCTTGAGTTAGTGTCACACATCAAGATTGAAGAGCAAAATCGAATCCAGTTAAGAGGTAAACAAGTTGATCATTCCTCTTCCAATGCCAATCTCGTTGAGACAAAAAATCGCAACAAGGGTCCTAGACGTAATAAAAAAAAAACAAGGGACCAAATCAGATCCACGGGGTGAAAAAGCAAACAGATTTTAAACCCAAAAGGCCGTTCAAAGGAGAATGCTTCACTTGTGGTGAAACGGGTCATTCCGCAAAATTATATCCGCAAGGATCCCAAGGAAGGTCAAAAAACAAACATCAAGCTCATCTCACCGAAACAGATGAAGTCATTGCTGTCGTTGTATCCGAGGTAAATCTGGTAAGCAATATCTGTAATACCCGCCCTTTTTAGAGACCCGTTGACCAGCATTGACCGACCTTGGGAGCAGTAATGGTCCTTAGAAGTGCGTACCAAAGTTATCATGTATTGTGAGTTAGGGGTGGTACTCGATAGAGTAGAGGCCACTCGATCGAGTAGGTGGGCCACTCGATCGAGTAGCGCCTTTGCAGCGAGGGTTTATAATCGTGTTTTGATAAAACCGCAAATCATTTCCGCCTCATTTCTTCAGATCTTTAGGTCGCCTCTTTCCCTTCCCTTCACCATATAACCTCCATGGAAGCCTTTAAAGGTCCTTGTGCCTTAGGAGAGCATAGCTTGAGTCGGATAGCGGTCCTTTGCCAGGTTTCCTCTTGTAGGTATGTCGTCATCATCATCCGTATCCTTGTCTTTGCAGTTAGGGCTAGCTTGGTAGTGATAGATGTTTGTGTTGTGGATATAGGTGTTGCTTGTTTACTGGGTGATGCGTGTATGGGCATGGAATCGTTGCAGTCGCTTAAAGGTAGGTTCGCCTACTCAGTTTCTGTGGATGGTCTAGTGTGTCGGTTGTTGTGTCGTAGTTTTTATGTTGTGGTTGTTGTGTCGTGGTTGTTGTGTTGTGGTTGTGTTTGTATGGCAAGAGTGTATGCGGTAATCGGTTGGTGTATATAGTTTATTGGTTGTTGTTGTGTTGCAGCTGTCTGTGATTGATTGTCTCTGGTTCTCGAGGTGCGTCCTCGGCTGAGTGGAGTCACTTGTGGGAGTGGCTTCACGCCCTAGTTTCGCCCTCCGTGGAACCCGCCACGGGAGGGGATGTGTACATTAATGGGACAGGGTTATCGCTCGGTATGATGAGCGGGGCTTAGGTGGGAATGGTTGCGGTTCCCCACTGGCAGGGCTGGTCCAGTGGACAGTCGGTGACGGAGATTGATTGGAGTGGGTGTGATTGTGTGAGACTGATTGTGTTTGTATTGTGTTGGCAATTGTTGTTGGTTTATGTTGAGTCTTGTCTCAGTTACTGACCTTGTGTGGTTGTCTTCTTTGTTTATGTGTCTGTCGTGATCCCTTATAGTGAGAAGTCAGTCTTAGCAGGTGTTGAAGTGGTTGATAGCTGGAGTCCTGGCGGGGATGAGTCTTCACGAGTTTTGATAGTGATAGCGCGTAGCTGACGAGTTGTATCTTTATTTTGTTAGTTGGTTATAACAATTGTAAATTTAACTATAATTGTTCTTCTATCGACTTTTGATGATTACTTTCCTCGGGCAAACGAGATGGTAACGCCCTTATATGCTAAGGAAGGTCTAGTTAAGGCTCATCGGTATATGGGGGTGTTACAAAGTGGTATCAGAGCGACGATTTTGGAACCTGTAACCAATGAACATAATGAACGTAGTGAGTCTAATAAAATGAACCTGGTGTATGTGTAATGGGAGCCCCAGCTGATGCTATATTTTGGGTGAGTAGGCGCCCTCATTTCAAAATCCTAGCCCCATTGTGCTTAAGCCAGTCACTGGGTATGGAATGTGGAGTCAATAAGTATGTACTTAACGTGTATGTTGATTACGTTGGAACTATCTGTGGTTGAGTCTTTGTTGAAATTGATATAGGCATGATAGTTGCATCCGGACCGTGTATGGTGAAGTTTTGGTAGAATTAGTGAGTATATGTGATGATAATGAGAAACGTAAAAGATTTTATTTAATAGAAATGCGTGAAAAGTGTAGAAGTGTATGTTGTAGTATGAAAAGTGGTCATGTTGGTGTTTGCTTCAGGTTGTTAGTGATGGTGATCCTATACGAGTTTATAAGTCTTACCGTAGCCCCAATAATGATAGTTAAAGAAGTGTTGAGTTATAGTATGAGAATTAGCAAATAGTAATGAGTATATGCAATGTTTAATGGCTGAAAGTTTTCGCTTGCGTGGTGATTAATTTGTGTAGCATAATTTGTTTATGTTGAAACTAAACTTGATAGTAATACACTTGGATGACATGTGAAAAAAAAATCATCGTGAATTACATGTTTTAATTAACGTAAGTATAAGTTGCTAGCAATGTGTTAAGATGAGTTTAGACATGATACAATGACATAATTGCGTATACGGTTGACTCGGTAGCAGGTAAACCATGTTGCGTGAAGTTTGTTGTAGCGTAATGTGATATGAATCTTATCTGATAAGACGGTACAATGTATTTGATAGTAATGGTGATATATGAGTGAGTACGATAATCAGTGACGATTTCCGAACTTGGTTTGGAATCGACACGTGATATTGTTTTGCAGGAATCTTCAGTTAGTCTTGTAAATCTGACCGAGTACTCAACCTTACTTGACCGAGT
The DNA here is from genome assembly GCF_048544455.1 of Silene latifolia. Taxonomy (NCBI): domain Eukaryota; kingdom Viridiplantae; phylum Streptophyta; class Magnoliopsida; order Caryophyllales; family Caryophyllaceae; genus Silene; species Silene latifolia. Next base: position 35,243,553 of record NC_133526.1, on the reverse strand, counting down.
GCGAGTGCTTACTAGACCGAGTAGACCTCACTCGATCTAGTTAGGGAGCTATGACGTCGAGATGTGGGAATTTTCTGCGGATACTCGACGAAATAGCATCTACTCGATCGAGTAGAGGGCACTCGATCGAGTGCCCTAGGCACTCGATCGAGTAGGCTACAGTACATCGACTTTTATGGGTTTCTTAAAACCCTTATTCCTTCTCATTCTTCCTATTCTTTCTTCATAATTAGAAACCCTAAGCTCCTAAACCTCTCAAAAACTCTTATATCTTTGTGTTGGGGTGATTAATTTGGGTAGTTTTCTTTGCTTTAATTCGTTCTTTCACCTCCTATTCGATCAAGGTATGAATTTCTTCCCTATTTTCATGTTTTCATCACTTAGAATCTATTGAGATGGTAAAATAATCTGAAATTTCGATTCTTATGGACGAAAAGTTGCTTGTAATTGTTGTAATATGATTCACATGCTTCCCTTTCATGATTTTTGATGTTTATTGTGCTAAAAATAGATTAGAAATTGCAAAATTGGGGGACAAATTTTCTAGGGTTTGTGATATCAAATTGATTTTCGGGTGATTTCTACATGTTGGATGATGAAATTGAGTAGTATATGCTGCATATATCATGTTGGAAGTTGGATTTTGTGATTTTCACCTTAATATTTGCCTTAAAACTCCGTCTTAAAAGTGCCCCAAATTGAAATTCGTTTTCTATAATTGAAGTTTTGTGTTGAATATGAATGAATGTGTAAGAGCTAAAACTTTGATATGGTAGTAGTGATGATTAATTCTGGTCAAATATGCCAAATTATTACAGCTGTAGAGACCGTCTGACTGTCTAATTGAGAAGTTGCTCATAATGTTGAATGTTGGTGATGGTGTGTACTTAGTAGCCCTTCTATGAGCATACATGAATGTTTCACATGTTTTCAAGTAAATATGGAGTAGTATTTGAGCCATGTCTTGACAATCGTAGTAGTCGGGTAAATCATATTTATCATGTTAAAATTTTCACAGCTATGGAGATCGTCTGAAATACTATAAACTGAATTTATATATCAAATTGGGAATTTGTTGGTGAAAGTGTGTACATAGATGATTATTCAATGTTCAATGTGCGTAAACTACATGTTTTAAGTGCCTATGCAAGTATGTTTAAATCATATGCTGAAACAGATGCCGAGACTTAACCTGGGGACCCGTCAAAATAAGAGGGGGAGGGCTTCTCAGCTCGAAATTGGGGAGGGTAGCGGACCAGTTGTACTGTCTGTACCCGAGTATCCTTCGATAGTCTTTGTAGACTTCAAACAGAGAGAGAGAGAGATTTGTAGGGTTACAGAAACGCAAGATGAGACCCACCCGTTGTGTGGATACCACACTCCTTGATGACCTGGGAATTAAGACGGATATCCGTCATATCTTTGAGACCTTGGGGTTCACGGGGTTGTATCGTTTGAGGAAGCATTCCTATCCTTTTCTGACTTTGGAGTTTATGAGCTCGTTTAAATACGAGCCAGTTGCATAATCTGTTGAGTTCCGTCTTATGAACGCGAGTTTTGTGTTGACCATGGACCTCTTTGCTTCTCACCTTGGGTTGGCCAAGCCTCCCAAGGATTCCATCAGCGAGATTCCATCTGAGTGCGATGTCTGCCGCCTTATGCCTTGTCTTTCCGGAAAGTCAGCTCCCACCTCCAGCAACATGTTGATTAATGATGTTCAACATGTTACTTTGAGGATCTTTCTTCGTTCTATTTCGAATCTTCTTTATGAGAGGCCGGATATGAGTATGCTAAATAATCACGAGTTGTTGCTTTTTATGTCTTATCTTAACCCAGAGCGGACTGAGAGAGTGGTCTTCAATGCTCCTGCCATGGTCTGTGCTAGCCTTGCTTTGATGGCTACTTCTACCACTCGGTACTTGAGTTGTGGTGCGCTTGCCACCTGGTTAGCTGAAAAGCTAGCCTTCTTTGAGACTTCTTCTGAGTACGTTCCCCTATCTACACCAGTGCCTACCATGGACAGACACTACTACCTCGACCTGAAATGGTTGAGAACTATTATGCTATATTACAAGTGATTTAAACAACAAACGATATAAAAGGTACAACTCAAAGACTACTCGCTACTGCTATCAAATCTCATGAAGACTCATCCCTGCCCAGACTCCAGCTATCAACAACATCAGCACCTGCTAAGACCGACTGCTCACCATAAGGGATCACGGCAGACACATAACAAACAAACAACCACACAAGGTCAGTACTGAGATAAGATACGACAACGGCAACTACAATTATTAATACGATACAAAGCTATCAAACTCAAACACAAACCTGATAACCCAACCAACTCTGTCACTGACTGTCCACTGGACCAACCCTGCCAGTGGGGGACCGCAGCCGTTCCCACCAAATCCTCGCTCCTCATAATGAGCGATAACCTTGTCCATTAATGTGCACATCCCCTCCCGTGGCGGGTTCCACGGAGGGCGAAACTAGGGCGTGAAGCCACTCCCGCAAGTGACCCCACTCAGCCGAGGACACACCTCGAGAACCAGAAACAATCAACCACAATCACCATCAAAACCGTCACCATACAACTACGATACTAAGCAATCACAATACAACCACAACGACCAACGTACTAGACCATCTACAGAAACTGAGTAGGCGAACCTACCTTCAAGCAACTGCAACCAATCCATGTCGACAAACAACATATCCAGCGACCAAGCAAAGCCTATAACCACAATACAATTATCTATTACTAACAAGTAAACCCTAACTGCAGGGAACAAGGACACAGATGATGATTATGACATACCTATAGGGAGAAACTCAGCAAAAGACCGCTACCCGACTCAAGTGACGCTTTCCTAAGGCACAAGGATCTTCAAAAAGGCTTCCATGGAGGTTTTGAGGTGAAAGGAAGGGAAAGAGGCGACTGAAGGATAGGAGGAAAGTGGTGGAAGTGATATGCGGATTTAACAAAACGCGATATAAAACCCTCGTTGAAAACTCAGTACTCGATCGAGTACCCAACACACTCGATCGAGTGGCCCCCTACTCGATCGAGTAACCTAGCTACTCGATCGAGTAGCCTCTACTCTATCGAGTACCACACATATCACGCAACCCAAGATGGCTTTGGCACGCAATTCTAAGACTACTCCCGCTCCCAAGGTCAGTCAACGCTGGTCAAAGGGTCCCTAAAAGAGCGGGTATTACACCGGCTCCTGAGCACCTCCCACCGACAGAGCCGTTAGACCCTGTGGTGGAAGCTGTTGACTCCGATGAGGAGGAGGAGGATGATGATGTACCTCGACAGTTACAGACATACCTCATTGATGACACGATCCTTCAGGTGATGCCTGAGCCGAAGAAGGAGGAGAACGTGGCAGCGGTGGAGGATAGGCCCAGGTTGGGGAGAGGACCTCGTCGTGTGAGGGAGAGGACAGCTGAGACCAGACCACAGCCAGTAGCACCACAGCAGCACCCTTTTCCTTGTTACCCCTACCTCGATACCCCGGAGACACGTTCGAGCTACTTGGCAGAGAGAGTGTCGTCAACTTTGACACTCCGGAACATGCATGAGATGGCGTATGCTCAAGGGATTGGGACCGACGGGCCACATCCAGTGTGGTGGAGCGGAGTTGGGGACTATAGTGGGGTTTTCCACTCTTACGGGGTGGACCAGACAGCATGGGGGACACCACAGTCCTTTGCTTTTGGTGATTTGACCTCATGGTATGTGAGTCCTGGAGCTGGGGCAGGGGTTGATGCGAGTCTTGGGTCATCAGGAGCAGGCACCTCGGGAGGGGATGGTGGTGGAGATGAGATGATGGATGAGCAGCAGCAGCAGCAGCAGGAGTGATACTCCTTTTTCTTCTCTTTATTTATGATTTGGTTATGTGGGATGATAGTGATCGTGGTTAGTTAGTACTTTTACCTTGGTTTGTATGGATGGCCATAAGGCCGAATTTGTTTAGTTTGAACTTGTTTGCAGGATTTTAGAGGTCAGGTTGTCATCCCGACTCACGCTTATGTGACGTTTATATATATATATATATATATATATATATATATATATATATATATATATATATATATATATATATATATATGGTGGTCGACAGAAATTTCTAAGGTTTTGACTGTGGCCACTCGACAGAGTGCCCCACACTCGGTCGAGTAGCTGCAGGTGTGACAAGGTTGGAGCATTCTGATCTTAGGCCTACTCGATCGAGTAGCCAAGACACTCGATCGAGTACCTTATATTGTAATACTCCGTATTTATAAGTCTTGGGGTACTCTATCGAGTAGGCCTTACTCTGTCGAGTAAGGGTAAGTTGCGAAATAAAATAGTTTCGACTGTTGGGTACTCGATCGAGTAGTGGGGCACTCGATCGAGTAAGGGGTACTCGATCGAGTACCTTGGGTACTCGATCGAGTGTCCGGTTTACGGGGAGTTTTCTCGGGTTTTGTTAATTATGAGATTAAGGTATTTAAGCTTCATCGTCATTATTCTAAATCACTTTTACAAAACCTAAATTTCTGTTTAAGAGAGAAAGCAAACAAGTTCATCTTCTTAATCGCATTCTTAGCAATTCCCAGAGTTCAGACGGTCAGTTCTTGTCGTTGTTCGTACCGTTGAGTTCCTTGCGTCGAGGGTAAGATCTATGTACCCTTTTATTGTATTTCCTTTGATTTGGTTAAACCCTAATTTAGAGATTGGGGGTTTTATGTGTAGTATGTGATGTTGTAGTCTCTATGTGTTGTATGATAGGATGAGGGTTCATAGAAGAGGCTTTTTGACTCAGCAGTAGAGACCGTCTGATTGTGTGCATACCAGGTAGGATTTCCTACTCAGTATTAGTCCCATAATGGGATATTGGTTGATGTATTGTATTTGGGTGTTTGATATAATAATTGTATTGTGATTGTGGTTGTGATTGTTGTTGATGGTTCGCGAGGCGTGGCCTCGACTGAGTGGGGTCACTTGCGGGAGTGGCTTCACGCCCTAGTTTCGCCTTCTGTGGAACCCGCCACAGAAGGGATGTGCACATTAATGGACAGGGTTTATCGCTCACTATGTGGAGCGGGGATTTGGTGGGTACGGCTGCGGTCCCCCACGGGCAGGGCTGGTCCAGTGGACAGTCAGTATTGAGACGGTGGGAATTGGTTGGTTGTGTGTGTGTGTGACAGTTAAGCTGTTTGTTTATCTTATCATTGTTGTTTATATTGATTGTGTGATTAGTACTGACCCCGGTGTTGTTTTGTAAACCTGCGGTGATCCATTCGGGGATGGTGAGCAGGTATTGAGATGAGTACTGGGATAGCTGGGATGCCACGACATGATGATAGGAGTCTTCCGCTGTAGCCTTTAGTTTATTTACATTTCAGTTAGAATAGTCAGTTTGAGAACATGTATCGTACTTTTGGTTTGGTTTTAAGGATTGTAACTATTCGTTAATCATTTATAATAAACGTTGTTTCTTCATTGTTGTTTGATTATCATTGCCTCGGGTAACCGAGATGGTAATGTCGTCATACCTGAGTGGTCCTGGTAAGGCACTTGGAGTATGGGTGTGTTACAAATGGTATCGAGCGACGATCCCGAAACCCGTAACCAATGAACCTAATGAACATAGGGAGTCAATTAAAATGAACCCGGGGTAAAAGTTGTAGGAGCTAATGCAAAGGCTTGGGAGACGTCCTAAAGTCGCAGGGGTCGCCCTACAACTTTGAACCGGTCACATGGGGGAAGTGTTTGTCGAGTCGTATGTGTGTTTGGTTAACTTGTGTAAGAATGTGATGAAATGTGTTAATTTTTGGGTGTTGAAGTAGAAAGATGAGCATGTGAAAGAAAATGGTGATAGGTGGGAATTTGTTGATGAGATGATAACATGTTGGATGATTTACAATGTGGCATTTAATAACATGATGAAATGATCTCGTAGATAGTAGAAAAGATGCGTAGCATGTGTATTATGATATAATGTGATTTATAAGTTTAGCATGTTAGCATATGACGTAACATGCGGGTAGCTTTTATGTATTAGCATGACTCGATCGAGTGGGACTGACTCGATCGGGTGGGTTTTTGACGATTTTGAGTCCAGAATCGTGTTTTTGGGCACTCGATCGAGTAACTAGGGGTACTCGATCGAGTAGGGGGTCACTCGATCGAGTAACCTAGCTACTCGATCGAGTAGGTAAGAGATCAGAAGGTCTATTAGGGGTATGATGCTTGGGTACTCGATCGAGTATGTTGGGCACTCGATCGAGTAGCCCGTTACTCGATCGGGTGGGTTTGGGAACTCGATCGAGTAGGTTCTGGGTGGCGTGTTTTCGTGTTTTAAAGTTTAGTACGTGTGTTCATATCTACCCTTTCTTATATATGTATAGTTTCAAGATGCCGCCCAAGAGGACTGCTTTGTATGCGAGAGCTGAGCTTATGACCGTGGATGACATCGTTAAGATGTTAGAGCACCAGGATGCTCTTACTGAGACCCTAAAGAAAGTGAATGAGGATAAGAATAAGGATAAGTAGAAGGAGGTTGATCATTCAAAAATCAGCCTCTACATTGCGAGGTTTAACCCGAAAGAGTACAAGGGAGTTGGGGAACCTAACCTTCTTGATAGTTGGCTGAGAGAGATGGAGAACATATTAGATTTGGTTCACTATCCTGATGAGATGAGAGTGGAACAGGCTGCGTTCTATCTGAGGGAGGCAGCAGGCAAGTGGTGGGATTCAGTGAAAGTGAGTGCTAAGGATATATATACAAACCAAGGCTTACCTGCTATACCTTGAGAGGAGTTCCGTAGGGCTGTGAGGAAGGAGTTTGTACCGGAACATGTGAGGAGTAAGTTGAGAGAAGAGTTTGATGGTTTTAAGATGACTCTTTGAGATGTCTGTGGCTGAGTACTACAGTCTGTTCAATGAGAAGTCTAGGTATCTTTGAGGATATGGGTTTGAGTGAGGAGAATCTGGCATTGAGGTTTGAGAGGGGGTTGACCCCTAAGATTATGGATAAGTTACCTGTGGGAATCCTTACAGATGTTAAGGAAGCTTATGAGAGGGCTGGGAGAGCTGAGAAGTTAGTGGAGATGGCTCAGGAGAGGTTAGGTGGTGAGAAGAGGAAGTCTGAGAGCGAGGGTGGTGGCCAATCGAATCACAAGAAAGGCAAACACAATCAGTCTAAGGGAATTTCTTCTGGGTCTGGGTTCAGTGCTGGGGCTTCCTTTGGGCGTGGCCGTGGAAGTGTGAGTAATAGTTGGGGAGTGACCTTCTATAGCTGTGGTGGTGTAGGCCACAAGAGACATGAGTGCACAAGTGCACCAGGATCTTTCCGGAGACTGCGCGTGAGCTTCGCGAGCAACGGCACCGGCTGGATCATGGCCAAACCGGGAAGTCGAGTTGCAGTGGAGGCAACCGTAACGGCGGTAATTCTTATCGAAACCACCAGCGAACAACAACAACAATCAAGGGTCGGGTGCTAAGCCGACCACCTCACCAAGATCTTGTCCGGGAGGTGGGCGAAGACCGAGTGGCAAGTTATTTATGATGGAGAAGAAAGCGGCCGAGGAAGATGCGCACGTTATCACCAGTACATTCCTTGTTAATGGTATTCCTACCTTTGTTTTGTTTGATTCGGGGCTTCTCAGTCGTTTGTGTCTTCGAGTCATGTCAAACAGTTGGGTTTGAGAGTATATGAGTCTGTTAGTGAGCAAGTTTTCATACCTTCGGGTGAGTCCGTATCGTGTGGGAGGTTGTTTAGAGATGTATCTTTGATAGTTGGGCAAGTTGATTTCCCTGTAGACTTGCTAGAGTTTCCTTTAACGGTTTTGAGATGATAGTCGGGATGGATTGGTTAGGAAAGTATAAAGCTAAGATAGACTGTCATCAAAAGAAAGTGTCTTTAAGAGGTCCTAAGGGCGTTAGTGTGTCTTATCGTGGGTTTCTAGTCAAACCCAAAGTTAAGTTGATTAATTGTTACATTGAAGTCTTATCCGAGGAAGGGATGTCCTTTGATCTTGTGCCATGTGAGAGATGACCGGATAGAGAGTCCGACGGTTGATGAGATACCAGTGGTGGGAGAGTTTGCGAGATGTTTTTCGAGAGGAGATTCCGGGGTTGCCACCGAAGAGGGAGATAGATTTCACTGTTGAGTTGAAGCCGGGGACGGGGCCAATCTCTAAGGCACCGTACCGTATGGGTCCTAAGGAGATGGAGGAGCTTAGGAAGCAGTTGATGATGATCGATAGAGAAGGGATACATTAGACCAAGTGTATCGCCGTGGGGAGCACCAGTTCTTTTCGTGAAGAAGAAAGATGGGAGTTTGAGGTTATGCATAGATTACAGGGAGCTGAACCGTGTGACGATAAAGAACAAGTATCCTTTGCCAAGGATAGATGACCTGTTTGATCAGTTGAGTGGTGCAACAGTCTTTTCTAAGATTGATTTGAGGTCGGGGTACCATCAGGTGAAGATTAGAGAGGTGGACATACCAAAGACAGCTTTCACGTCGAGGTATGGCCATTATGAGTATGTGGTGATGCCGTTTGGGTTGTCTAATGCGCCGGCAGTGTTTATGGATTTGATGAACAGAATCTTCAGACAGTTCTTAGACCAGTTTGTAGTGGTGTTTATCGATGACATCTTAGTCTACTCTAAGACTAAGGAGGAGCATGAGGAGCATCTGAGGATCGTGTTGCAGACTTTGAGGGATCATGAGTTGTATGCTAAGCTGTCCAAGTGTGAGTTCTGGTTAGAGAAAGTTGCTTTTCTGGGGCATGTGATCTCTAAACATGGGGTAGTTTGTGGATCCGGCGAAGATTGAGGCGGTGACAAAGTGGGAAGCACCAAAGAATGTTTTGAGGTTAGGAGTTTCTTGGGTTTTTAGGATACTACGAGACGGTTCGTGAAGGATTTCTCCAAGATAGCTAGACCGATGACAGCGTTGATGAGGAAAGAGAACAGGTTTCGTTGGGATGAGAGTTGTGAGACGGCGTTCCAAACATTAAAGGAGCATTTGACCACAGCTCCTGTCTTAGCATTTTCTGAAGGGAGCGAGAACTTTGAGGTTTATACAGATGCCTCGAAGAATGGGCTAGGATGTGTGTTGATGCAGAATTGTAAAGTGATTGCCTATGCTTCTAGGCAATTGAAGCCTTATGAGGAGAACTACCCTACTCATGATCTGGAGTTGGGTGCAGTGGTGTTTGCTCTCAAGATTTGGAGACATTACCTTTATGGAGCAATCTTTAAGGTATTTTCTGATCACAAGAGTCTCAAGTACATCTTCACGCAGAAGGAGTTGAACATGAGACAGAGGAGGTGGATGGAGCTGATTGGCGATTATGACATGGAGATCATCTACCATGAAGGGAAAGGCCAATGTTGTTCTTTGATGCTTTGAGTAGGAAGAGTGTACATTCTGTGTACATGCTCTATCCTTGATGAGGCTGAGGGATGAGGTAGCGAGTTTTGGGATACATATGATGCAGAAAGGAGATGCCATGGGTGATATGACAGTACATCTTGAGTTTTATGATGATATTCGAGGTAAGCAGGCTTTGGATCCTAATATAATGGAGTGGAGAGTCTAGGGTAGAGAAAGGGACAGTGTCCGGTTTTCTATTCATACGAGATGGTAGTTTGAGGTTTGATGGTAGGTGGTGTGTTCCTAATGATGAGGAGTTGAAAAAGACTATCATGACAGAGGCACATTGCACACCATATTCAGTTCATCCAGGAGGAGACAAGCTATACAAGGATTTGAAGAAAACGTTTTGGTTGCCTGGGATGAAGAAAGAGACAGCTGAGTTTGTGTCCCGTTGTTTGACATGCCAGAGAGTTAAAAGGGAACAGAGACGACCACAAGGTAAGATTCAGTCTTTAGAGGTACCTGAGTGGAAGTGGGAATCCATTTCCATGGATTTCATTGTGGGTTTGCCGAAGAGTCAACAAGGTAACAACATGATTTGGGTGATAGTGGATCGTCTGACCAAGTCAGCTCACTTTGTTCCAATGAAAGATACATGGACTAAGGCACAATTGGCTATGGCCTATCGAAAGAACGTGCTTAAGTTACATGGAGTCCCTAAGGACATAGTGTCTGACAGAGATGCGAGGTTTATATCGAGGTTTTGGAAGGAGTTGCAGGAATCGTTGGGAACAACTTTGAAGATGAGTACAAAGACATTTCATCTGCTGCGACAGACGGGCAGACGAGAGAACAATCAAGACTCTTGAGGATATGTTGCGAGCTTGTGTGATGGATTTTGGTGGTAGCCGGGAGCAGAGGTTGGACTTGATAGAATTTTCTTACAATAACAGTTATCACACCAATATAGGTATGGCACCGTTTGAGGCTTTGTATGGGAGGAGATGTAGGAGTCCAATCTGTTGGGACGATAGTCTTTGAGGCAGATGGTTTTAGGACCAGAGATGGTGCATGAGATGGTGGAACAGATTAAGATGATCGGGGAACGGATGAGAGCGACTCGGGATCGACAAAAGAGTTATGCAGATCTACATCGTCGGGACATAGAGTTTCAAGTTGGGGACAAGGTTCTTTTGAAAGTGTCTCCTATGCGCGGGGTTATGAGATTTGGGAAGAAAGGCAAGCTAAGTCAGAAGTTTATAGGGCCTTATGAGATCTTAGAGCGAGTTGGGGAAGTTGCTTATCGTCGGCTTTTTACCAAGTGCGTTAGAGAGAGTGCATAATGTGTTTCATGTATCGCAGCTGCGGAAGTATGTGAGTGACCCGTCACATGTGTTGGAGGCAGAGAGCTTAGAGCTAGATGAGTCCTTATCATATCTTGAGGTGCCTAAGCAGATTCTAGACCGAAAGGTTAGAAAGACTAGGGGAGGTGAGACAGTTTTGCTTAAGATCCTCTGGTCTAACCACGAGACCGAGGAAGCTACATGGGAGCCAGAGGAAGCTATGAAAGAGCGTTACCCTTTCCTTTTTGATCAGGTATGTATGGTTACGGGGACGTAACCTTGTTTCTTTTAGGGGGGTAGGAGATGATCGCGAGCAGTTTTTAAGAGTTTTATACCCCTTTTATATGTTGTGTCGGTATGTTGGTCGGGATGAGTTGGGTTAGTATCATGTTTTATGTTGAATTTTTGTGAGAGTACCTTTGTTTAGTAGTGGTTTGAACTTCGGGGACGAAGTTCCTTTTAAGGAGGGAAGACTGTAATACTCCGTATTTATAAGTCTTGGGGTACTCTATCGAGTAGGCCTTACTCTGTCGAGTAAGGGTAAGTTGCGAAATAAAATAGTTTCGACTGTTGGGTACTCGATCGAGTAGTCTGGGGCACTCGATCGAGTAAGGGGGTACTCGATCGAGTACCTTGGGTACTCGATCGAGTGTCCGGTTTTACGGGGAGTTTTCTCGGGTTTTGTTAATTATGCGATTAAGGTATTTAAGCTTCATCGTCATTATTCTAAATCACTTTTACAAAACCTAAATTCCTGTTTAAGAGAGAAAGCAAACAAGTTCATCTTCTTAATCGCAATCTTAGCAATTCCCGGAGTTCAGACGGTCAGTTCTTGTCGTTGTTCGTACCGTTGAGTTCCTTGCGTCGAGGGTAAGATCTATGCACCCTTTTTATTGTTTTTCCTTCGATTTGGTTAAACCCTAATTTAGAGATTGGGGGTTTTATGTGTAGTATGTGATGTGGTAGTCTCTATGTGTTGTATGATAGGAGGAGGGTTCATAGAAGAGGCTTTTTGACTCAGCAGTAGAGACCGTCTGATTGTGTGCATGGGGGACACCACAGTCCTTACGGGGTGGACCAGACAGCATGGGGGACACCACAGTCCTTTGCTTTTGGTGATTTGACCCCATGGTATGTGAGTCCTGGAGCTGGGGCAGGGGTTGATGCGGGTCTTGGGTCATCAGGAGCAGGCACCTCGGGAGGGGATGGTGGTGGAGATGAGATGATGGATGAGCAGCAGCAGCAGCAGGAGTGATACTCCTTTTTCTTCTCTTTATTTATGATTTGGTTATGTGGGATGATAGTGATCGTGGTTAGTTAGTACTTTTACCTTGGTTTGTATGGATGGCCATAAGGCCGAATTTGTTTAGTTTGAACTTGTTTGCAGGATTTTAGAGGTCAGGTTGTCATCCCGACTCGCGCTTATGTGACATTAATATATATATATATATATATATATATATATATATATATATATATATATATATATATATATATATATATATATAGAGAGAGAGAGAGAGAGATAGGTTCAGGTAAGTCCACAAATTTGGTTGAGTCCCTAAGTCCCATTCTTAGCCAATCATTTTTGAGTGTAACTTTACTGATTTATGAGTGTAACTTTAGCCATTTAATGATTTGTAAGTGTATCTTATCTTTTAAGGCCAACTTATATACACAAATTTGAATTTGTAAATTAAAATTTATGTAATTTTAACAAAAATCTATGTAACTTTAGTGTCTTACGAATGTAACTTTAGTCATTGGGAGTGTAATTTTAGTCGTCGGAGTTATAACTTTTGTAATATGGTGGTTTGTATGTAAAACTTTGAGTTTATATACTTTTATGAGTGTAATTTTAGTCATTTGAGGTGTAATTTTAGCCGTGAAAAATGTAACTTTAGTCATGTGGTGATTTTTATGTATAAATTTAAATTTATATACTTTTCCGAGTGTAACTTTAGTCTTTGAAGTCGTAACTTTAGTCGTTGAAATTGTAACTTTAGTCGTATAGTAGTTTAATGTAAATATTTGAATTAATATACTTTTCTATTGTAAAAGTAGAGTGTAACTTTAGTTCGATACGAGTGTAATTGTAGTTCGATACGAGTGTAATTGTAGTCCGATAAGGCTGTAACTTTAGTTCGATAGCTTGTAACTTTAGTTCGTCAAGTGTGTAACTTTAGTTCGCTAAGCGTGTAACTTTAGTCCGACAAGAAGCTAATACAACCATGACCACCACCACCACCCTCAGATCTGAAAAAAAAAGAAAAAAAAGGAAGAGAGGGAGGCGGCTATACACCACCACGCATCACGCACCACAAACACCATCCCCCACCCATTCTCCACCGCGGCACCACCATAAAAAAAACAGAAAAAAAACAAACAAAAAGACACACCAAATTCACCCAACAACAACCACAACAACCAACAACAACCAACAATAACCACCACCACTTATCTCAAATCTGAAAAAAAAAGAGAGAGAGGCGGCAGACCCACCACGCGCGCACCGCCGCCACCACCACCACCATCCCCATCTCCACCCCTTATCCCCCGCGTCACCATTAAAAAAAAAAGAAAAAAAACATCACCACGCGTCACCGAATCAGATCTGAGGAAAAAAAAAAAAGAGGAAAGGGAGGCGGCAGACCACGAACCACCAGCCACATCTCCCACGTCCACCGCCACCAAAACGCAACAACCAACAACACCACCAAACGCTTATGACTTAGATCTGAAAAAAAAAAAGAAAAACAAAAGGGTGGCGGCAGTTTGGTGGAGAAGAGGCGGCGCATGAGGGAGGCGACATCATGGTGGGTGGCGCTGGACTGGTGGCGTGCGGACGTCGGAGTGGTGGTGGCGATGTGATTGGCCGGAGTGAGATGGGAGGAAGAGAGAGGATGAGAGGAAGAGAGAGAAGTGAGAAGTTTTGTTGTGACAGTAGAATGAATTAGAAATGAGGGAGTTAGGGTTTTTATTATGATTTAATCTCCACCCTTCATTTTGTTTTAATCTTAGCCACACATCTATTAGATCTAAAGGTCCATATGAGGACTTATGGACTCAACCAAAAAACAAGGACTTACATGATCCTTTCTCTATATATATATATATATATATATATATATATATATATATATATATATATATAGAGCAAGGTTCAAATGAGTCCCTCATCTTTTTTGAGTCTCTAAGTCCTTATGTGAGCCTTTAGATGGAGCAAATGAAGGGATGAGATTAGAAGCAAATACATGGCCACAAATTAATCTGAATAAAAAAAAACCTATCAACCCCTCTCACCCATTACTCATTCACTCATTCTCACATTCACACATTCTCACTTTCTCCCTCTATCATTCTTTTCCCTGATTTCCTCCCTTTTCATAAAAAAAACCCCAAAAAATAAAAAAATTAATCACCTCTCATCTCCTCATCCCTCACCACCGGCCACCACTCACCACCAACACCACATCCATCGCCATCAACCACCAGCCACCACCTCCTCCACCCCTTCCTCTCCTCCTGTGCCTACCACCACCGTCGACCTCCACCAACTACAACAACCCTCGACAACCAGATCTGCCACGACAACCCCCACCGCCGCCCTTCTTTTCTCTCTCCTTCAAATGCAAGCACCACCAAACACCACTCCCTCCTTCAAATGCAACAAACAATATCTGTTTTTGTTTTTTCAAAAAAAAAAAAAAACAGATTTGATTTTTTTATTAGGTTATGGTGGTTGTTGGTGGTGGGTCAGGCGACCATACGGAGATGTGATGTCGTGGTGGTCGTACGATGGTGTTGTTATTTCCTTATCATTGATATGCAAGGGTCGTCGTGGTGGTGGTTGTAGTATGTTGTCATGTTGTGGCGTTTTTTTTAGTTTCGGATCTGTTTTTTTTTTAAAAGAAAAATTGAGTGGTGGTTGTTGTGGTCGGGTCGTGGGGTAGGCTGTGGTGGTCGGGTAGTTGGATGGCTTTGGGGGTCGTGTGTGGTGGTTTGGATTAAAGTTACATTTTTCCTCTCTGAAGTTACACACCTCCTCTATTAAAGTTACACTTGTATATTAAAGTTATATTATTGGGCATTAAAGTTACATTGACTAAAGTTATATAGACTTGTCTTAAAATTGAATATTTTCAGATTAATACATCAAAAATTACATCATATAACTTCAATTAAGTGGTTGTGAGGCAAAAGTTACACTTACAGGGACTAAAGTTATACCTCTAGAATACTAAAGTTACAAAAATTTAGACAAAATTTAAGTAATATGGACAAAATTGAAGTAAATTTGGAATAATCTTAAAATTGAAGAATTTCAAGTTAACATATTTAAAAAACCTAAAGTTACACTAATAAAACACTGAAGTTACAAAAATTTGTATTAAAGTTGGGAAAATGAGATAAATTTTGGATTAAAGTTGTATAAAGTTGGACTAAAGATACAAAAACTTGTCTTAAAATTGAATAATTTCAAATAAATATATGTAACTTTGGTCATTATCATTGTAACTTTAATGTTTAATGAATGTAACTTTAGTTGTAGTCTATTTTAGAAATTATTTTTAATTTTAGTACAAAATTTATGTATAACTTTACTGCTTCAAAGGTGTAACTTTAATCTTTACTTTAATCTTTAATGGCATAAATTATGTGGTAGTCTATTTTATACGAGTACATTTTTTGAAATACTGCAATTTTAATTCAAATTTTATGTAACTTTAATGATTCGAGAGTGTAACTTTGGTTATTAATAGAGTAACTTTAGTCGTATATCACATTATCAACCACCAAATCAGCCCGAAACCACCACTACCAACCACCACCACCACCAACACACCTACTACCTCTCTCCTTTCGTCACCTCCTCCAACTACCACCCAACAAAGCAAAAAAATAACCAACAACAATATCAACCATCCTCACCTTCTCCAACCACCGCCACCACCCAACAAAAAAGAAAAAAAAAACAGATCTGAAAAAAAAAAATTAATCTTTGATAGATTAACTTTAGTCGTATAGTCCATTTTATACATCTTATTGAAATTATGCAATTTTATTTTAAACTTTATGTAACTTTAACGATTCGAGGGTGTAACTTTAGTCTTTAATAGTGTAACTTTAGTCGTATATCACATTTACCAACCACCAAGTCAGCCCGAAACCACCACCACCACTCCCACTACCTCTCCAACACCACGAGTCACCCTCCAACAGCCCCACCACCGTCTCTCTCCTTTCGTCAAATCCACCAACTACCACCACAAACAAACGCGAAAAAAACCCAACGACAACATCAACCATCCTCACCTTCTCCAACCACCGCCACCACCCAACAAAACCAAAAAAATAAAAAAATAAAAGAAACAGAACAGGAAAAAAAATCTTAATAAAAAAAACGACCCACCTTCCACCGGAACCACCATCAAACCAACAACCACCACCAAAAGATATGTGGAAAATATCGATTTAGCCTTTAGTTATATGTAGATCTAGGTTTTTAAATTTGTGTGAGAAAAAAGAGAGCAAGTTGGTGTTGGTCGGTGGTTTTGGAGTGACCGGTGACGGTGAGGGAGTAGTGGTGATGTCGTGGCAGAGGGTGTCGGGTGGTTGTAATGGAGAGATGAGTGTTTTTTATTTTGGAGGAAATTTTAGAGAGGATGAGAGTTTAGAGAGAGGGAGGAGTGTTTATGAGAGAGGGAGAGTGAATGAGTGATTCTGAGAATGAGGAGAAAAGAGTAGTGGATGACTAGTTTTTCAGATTAATTTTAGGCCACAAGTTTTTTAGACAATCTCATCCCTTCATTCACTCTTTTTAGATCTAATCTCACCCCTTTATTTTTTACATCCAAAGGCTAAGAAGAAGACTTAGGGACTTAATGTATCTAAGGGGACTCTCTTGATCTCAATACTATATATATATATATATATATATATATATATATATATATATATATATATATATATATATATATATATATGGGTATGTTCAGTAATTACGAATCGCCTTAACGTTTAACCGCATTTAACTAGTGAGTTGTATTTTTTTTTTTTTTTTTTTTTTTTTTTTTTCAGATACACTTTATTAGCTTGTCATATACACTTCTTATTCAAATACATTTTATAACATAACTAGATACATTTTTTTCACACTAAAATTCTATATACACTTTTACACTTTTATAATACTTATTTTTTTGCAGATACACATGTCACTAAAGGCAGATACATATCTTATATTTTGCAGATACGTTTTATATTATTTGTGGATACATTTTATACTTTTTGCGGATACACATATCACTATTGTTAGATACACATGTCAATACTCCCATATACGCATATATCAGTACTTTCAGATACGCGTGTCTATACTACCAGATACACATATTGTATGTGTATCTAGTAGTTTTCATATACGTATCTAGTAGTATTCATACACGTATCAACCCCAAACATTACTTCCCACCACCACCGACTGCCACCACGCACCGCCACCACCGACTGCCACCACACACCACCCCACCGCCGCCACAAACTCCACCGGCAACAACTCACCCAGATCCAACGTCGGCCACACCGCCGTTATCAAGCCCACTATAGCCGTTATCAACGCAGACTATAGCCACCATTGCATCGCTCCATCATTTTCGAACCACCAAATCGCCTACAACAACGCCCCCGTGACCAGAAACTACCAAATTCGATCCCGCGAACTCGGAGATCGAAACCCGAGTTAACTTTCAAACCTTCCTCACCCCAGATTCGGTGCCGAACCCGACTCCGCCGCACAATCAGCCGTCCTCCTCAACTCGTCTCAACACTAATCAACACGCACCTTCCTAGCTTAAACCACCTTGTCCCTGCAACTCCGCCAATATCCAATTTCCCCCATCAACTTCGATCACCATTTGTCGACACACAACAAATGCAAACAATCAGCCACCGTCCCTGTCATGTCATCGGCAACCATCAGCGACGGCGCCGATTCAACACGATACCACAACACCAACAACTCGAAAGCTCAGAATTGGACCACCATCCTTCGTAAATCACTTTCTACACTACACAACAAACCAAAATCCTTCTCCTTCGTTATTTTTAATCGTTCAGATCTACTAACCTGGAGTTTACGCCAACGATAAATGTCAGATCTACCACAAAAACACCGCACTAACGCCCCCTCACTCCACAACCGTCCAAAACTCCGTCAAACAACAACCGTAGCACTGGTTCCTCGGTGACGCGCCTCCACAACCACCATAAATCTCATTTTTTCGTTTTTTTTCGTTTTAGAATTCGATCTAAATGTTAGATCTACCAAAAAGGAAGTAAAATTTCAAAAATCTAAAGAAGCCATCACCATTATCGAGAAATTTGGAGCCGGAAAATGGAATTGTTCTTTGTTTTTGTGGCCGGAGAAGGCAGAGTTGGTGGTCGATGTTTGTGTCGCCATTGATGTTGGGAGGCACTGGGGTTTTAAGATTAATGAGTGGAAAGGAAGCGGAGAGAGAACATTAAAGGAGTGTGGAATGGGAGTTCGGCGCCGGTGACCGGAGTCAGTGGGTAGGGATGAGGGACAAAGAAAATTGGGAGGGTAGTTGAATGTGAGAGAGACGATGTGAAGATGAATGCATTTGAGTGTTGAGTGTTGACATTTATAAATTAGCGTGACTACGAGTTGTACCGACCTCTATTGAATAGTTCATACGGTTCGCACCATAATTTGGTTCGTACAGATCCCGATTATATATATATATATATATATATATATATATATATATATATATATATATATATATATATATATATATATATGGTGGTCTGACAGGAAATTTCTAAGGTTTTGACCTGTGGCCACTCGACAGAGTGCCCCACACTCGGTCGAGTAGCTGCAGGTGTGACAAGGTTGGAGCATTCTGATCTTAGGCCTACTCGATCGAGTAGCCAAGACACTCGATCGAGTACCTTATATTGTAATACTCCGTATTTATAAGTCTTGGGGTACTCTATCGAGTAGGCCTTACTCTGTCGAGTAAGGGTAAGTTGCGAAATAAAATAGTTTCTGACCTGTTGGGTACTCGATCGAGTATCTGGGGCACTCGATCGAGTAAGGGGGTACTCGAACGAGTACCTTGGGTACTCGATCGAGTGTCCGGTTTTACGGGGAGTTTTCTCGGGTTTTGTTAATTATGAGATTAAGGTATTTAAGCTTCATCGTCATTATTCTAAATCACTTTTATAAAACCTAAATTTCTGTTTAAGAGAGAAAGCAAACAAGTTCATCTTCTTAATCGCATTCTTAGCAATTCCCGGAGTTCAGACGGTCAGTTCTTGTCGTTGTTCGTACCGTTGAGTTCCTTGCGTCGAGGGTAAGATCTATGTACCCTTTTTATTGTTTTTCCTTCGATTTGGTTAAACCCTAATTTAGAGATTGGGGGTTTTATGTGTAGTATGTGATGTTGTAGTCTCTATGTGTTGTATGATAGGATGAGGGTTCATAGAAGAGACTTTTTGACTCAGCAGTAGAGACCGTCTGATTGTGTGCATACCAGGTAGGATTTCCTACTCAGTATTAGTCCCATAATGGGATATTGGTTGATGTATTGTATTTGGGTGTTTGATATAATAATTGTATTGTGATTGTGGTTGTGATCGTTGTTGATGGTTCGCGAGGCGTGGCCTCGACTGAGTGGGGTCACTTGCGGGAGTGGCTTCACGCCCTAGTTTCGCCTTCTGTGGAACCCGCCACAGAAGGGATGTGCACATTAATGGACAGGGTTTATCGCTCACTATGTGGAGCGGGGATTTGGTGGGTAGGCGCGGTCCCCCCACGGGGCTGGTCCAAAGTGGAAGTCGGTATTGAGACGGTGGGAATTGGTTGGTTGTGTGTGTGTGTGTGATTAAGTCTGTTTGTTTATCTTATCATTGTTGTTTATATTGATTGTTTGATTAGTCACCGACCCGGTGTTATTTTGTAAACTTGTGGTGATCCATTCGGGGATGGTGAGCGAGATATTGAGCGGTATTGAGATGAGTCTTTGGGATAGCTGGGATGCCACGACATGATGATAGGAGTCTTCCATTGTAGCCTTTAGTTTATTTACATTTCAGTTAGAATAGTCAGTTTGAGAACATGTATCGTACTTTTGGTTTGGTTTTAAGGATTGTAACTATTCGTTAATCATTTATAATAAACGTTGTTTCTTCATTGTTGTTTGATTATCATTGCCTCGGGTAACTGAGATGGTAATGTCGTCATATCTGAGTGGTCCTGATAAGGCACTTGGAGTATGGGGTGTTACAAATGGTATCGGAGCGACGATCCCGAAACCCGTAACCAATGAACCTAATGAACATAGGGAGTCAATTAAAATGAACTCGGGGTAAAAGTTGTAGGAGCTAGTGCAAAGGCTTTGGAGACGTCCTAAAGTCGCAGGGGTCGCCCTACAACTTTGAACCGGTCACATGGGGGAAGTGTTTGTCGAGTCGTATGTGTGTTTGGTTAACTTGTGAAAGAATGTGATGAAATGTGTTAATTTTTGGGTGTTGAAGTAGAAAGATGAGCATGTGAAAGAAAATGGTGATAGGCGGGAATTTGTTGATGAGATGATAACATGTTGGATGATTTACAATGTGGCATTTAATAACATGATGAAATGATCTCGTAGATAGTAGAAAAGATGCGTAGCATGTGTATTATGATATAATGTGATTTATAAGTTTAGCATGTTAGCATATGACGTAACATGCGGGTAGCTTTTATGTATTAGCATGACTCGATCGAGTGGGGACCGACTCGATCGGGTGGGTTTTGACGATTTTGAGTCCGAATCGTGTTTTTGGGCACTCGATCGAGTAACTAGGGGTACTCGATCGAGTAGGGGATCACTCGATCGAGTAGCCTAGCTACTCGATCGAGTAAAGGTAAGAGATCGGAAGGTCCGTTAGGGGTCCGATGCTTGGGTACTCGATCGAGTATGTTGGGCACTCGACCGAGTAGCCCGTTACTCGATCGAGTGGGTTTGGGAACTCGATCGAGTAGGTTCTGGGTGGCGTGTTTTCGTGTTTTGAAGTTTAGTACGTGTGTTCATATCTACCCTTTCTTATATATGTATAGTTTCAAGATGCCGCCCAAGAGGACTGCTTTGTATGCGAGAGCTGAGCTTATGACCGTGGATGACATCGTTAAGATGTTAGAGCACCAGGATGCTCTTATTGAGACCCTAAAGAAAGTGAATGAGGATAAGAATAAGGATAAGGAGAAGGAGGTTTATCATTCAAAAATCAGCCTCTACATTGCGAGGTTTAACCCGAAAGAGTACAAGGGAGTTGGGGAACCTAACCTTCTTGATAGTTGGCTGAGAGAGATGGAGAACATATTAGATTTGGTTCACTGTCCTGATGAGATGAGAGTGGAACAGGCTGCGTTCTATCTGAGGGAGGCAGCAGGCAAGTGGTGGGATTCAGTGAAAGTGAGTGCTAAGGAGATATATACAAACCAAGGCTTACCTGCTATACCTTGGGAGGAGTTCCGTAGGGCTGTGAGGAAGGAGTTTGTACCGGAACATGTGAGGAGTAAGTTGAGAGAAGAGTTTGATGGTTTTAAGATGACTGCTGAGATGTCTGTGGCTGAGTACTACAGGCTGTTCAATGAGAAGTCTAGGTATGCTGAGGATATGGGTTTGAGTGAGGAGAATCTGGCATTGAGGTTTGAGAGGGGGTTGACCCCTAAGATTATGGATAAGTTACCCGTGGGAATCCTTACAGATGTTAAGGAAGCTTATGAGAGGGCTGGGAGAGCTGGGAGGTTAGTGGAGATGGCTCAGGAGAGGTTAGGTGGTGAGAAGAGGAAGTCTGAGAGCGAGGGTGGTGGCCAATCGAATCACAAGAAAGGCAACCACAATCAGTCTAAGGGAATTTCTTCTGGGTCTGGGTTCAGTGCTGGGGCTTCCTTTGGGCGTGGCCGTGGAAGTGTGAGTAATAGTTGGGGAGTGACCTGCTATAGCTGTGGTGGTGTAGGCCACAAGAGACATGAGTGCACAAGTGCACCAGGATCTTTCCAGAGACCTGCGCAGAGCTTCGCGAGCAACAGACCGGCTGGATCATGGCCAAACCGGGAAGTCGAGTTACCAGTGGAGCCAACCGCAACGGCGGTAATTCTTATCGAAACCACCAGCGAACAACAACAACAATCAAGGGTCGGGTGCTAAGCCGACCACCTCACCAAGATCTTGTCCAGGGAGGTGGGCGAGAAGACCGTGGCAAGTTATTTATGATGGAGAAGAAAGCGACCGAGGAAGATGCGCACGTTATCACAGAGTACATTCCTTGTTAATGGTATTCCTACCTTTGTTTTGTTTGATTCGGGGGCTTCTCGGTCGTTTGTGTCTTCGAGTCATGTTAAACAGTTGGGTTTGAGAGTATATGAGTCTGTTAGTGAGCAAGTTTTCATACCTTCGGGTGAGTCCGTATCGTGTGGGAGGTTGTTTAGAGATGTATCTTTGATAGTTGGGCAAGTTGATTTCCCTGTAGACTTGCTAGAGTTTCCTTTTAACGGTTTTGAGATGATAGTCGGGATGGATTGGTTAGGAAAGTATAAAGCTAAGATAGACTGTCATCAAAAGAAAGTGTCTTTAAGAGGTCCTAAGGGCGTTAGTGTGTCTTATCGTGGGTTTCTAGTCAAACCCAAAGTTAAGTTGATTGCAGCTGTTACATTGAAGTCTTATCTGAGGAAGGGATGTCCTTTGATCTTGTGCCATGTGAGAGATGACCGGATAGAGAGTCCGACGATTGATGAGATACCGGTGGTGGGAGAGTTTGCGAGATGTTTTTCGGAGGAGATTCGGGGTTGCCACCGAAGAGGGAGATAGATTTCACTGTTGAGTTGAAGCCAGGGACGGGGCCAATCTCTAAGGCACCGTACCGTATGGGTCCTAAGGAGATGGAGGAGCTTAGGAAGCAGTTGGATGATCTGATAGAGAAGGGATACATTAGACCAAGTGTATCGTCGTGGGGAGCACCAGTTCTTTTCGTGAAGAAGAAAGATGGGAGTTTGAGGTTATGCATAGATTACAGGGAGCTGAACCGTGTGACGATAAAGAACAAGTATCCTTTGCCAAGGATAGATGACCTGTTTGATCAGTTGAGTGGTGCAACAGTCTTTTCTAAGATTGATTTGAGGTCGGGGTACCATCAGGTGAAGATTAGAGAGGTGGACATACCAAAGACAGCTTTCACGTCGAGGTATGGCCATTATGAGTATGTGGTGATGCCGTTTGGGTTGTCTAATGCGCCGGCAGTGTTTATGGATTTGATGAACAGAATCTTCAGACAGTTCTTAGACCAGTTTGTAGTGGTGTTTATCGATGACATCTTAGTCTCCTCTAAGACTAAGGAGGAGCATGAGGAGCATCTGAGGATCGTGTTGTAGACTTTGAGGGATCATGAGTTGTATGCTAAGCTGTCCAAGTGTGAGTTCTGGTTAGAGAAAGTTGCTTTTCTGGGGCATGTGATCACTAAACATGGGGTAGTTGTGGATCCGGCGAAGATTAAGGCAGTGACAAAGTGGGAAGCACCAAAGAATGTTGCTGAGGTTAGGAGTTTCTTGGGTTTAGCTGGATACTACAGACGGTTCGTGAAGGATTTCTCCAAGATAGCTAGACCGATGACAGCGTTGATGAGGAAAGAGAACAGGTTTCGTTGGGATGAGAGTTGTGAGATGGCGTTCCAAACATTAAAGGAGCGTTTGACCACGGACTCTGTCTTAGCATTACTGAAGGGAGCGAGAACTTTGAGGTTTATACGAGATGCCTCGAAGAATGGGCTGGGATGTGTGTTGATGCAGAATGGTAAAGTGATTGCCTATGCTTCTAGGCAATTGAAGCCTTATGAGGAGAACTACCCTACTCATGATCTGGAGTTGGGTGCAGTGGTGTTTGCTCTCAAGATTTGGAGACATTACCTTTATGGAGCAATCTTTAAGGTATTTTCTGATCACAAGAGTCTCTAGTACATCTTCACGCAGAAGGAGTTGAACATGAGACAGAGGAGGTGGATGGAGCTGATTGGCGATTATGACATGGAGATCATCTACCATGAAGGGAAGGCCAATGTTGTTGCTGATGCTTTGAGTAGGAAGAGTGTACATTCTCTGTGTACAGCTCTATCCTTGATGAGGCTGAGGGATGAGGTAGCGAGTTTTGGGATACATATGATGCAGAAAGGAGATGCCATGGGTGATATGACAGTACATCTTGAGTTTTATGATGATATTCGAGGTAAGCAGGCTTTGGATCCTAATATAATGGAGTGGAGAGCTGGGGTAGAGAAAGGGACAGTGTCCCGGTTTTCTATTCATACAGATGGTAGTTTGAGGTTTGATGGTAGGTGGTGTGTTCCTAATGATGAGGAGTTGAAAAAGACTATCATGACAGAGGCACATTGCACACCATATTCAGTTCATCCAGGAGGAGACAAGCTATACAAGGATTTGAAGAAAACGTTTTGGTTGCCTGGGATGAAGAAAGAGACAGCTGAGTTTGTGTCCCGTTGTTTGACATGCCAGAGAGTTAAAGGGGAACAGAGACGACCACAAGGTAAGATTCAGTCTTTAGAGGTACCTGAGTGGAAGTGGGAATCCATTTTCATGGATTTCATTGTGGGTTTGCCGAAGAGTCAACAAGGTAACAACATGATTTGGGTGATAGTGGATCGTCTGACCAAGTCAGCTCACTTTGTTCCAATGAAAGATACATGGACTAAGGCACAATTGGCTATGGCCTATCGAAAGAACGTGCTTAAGTTACATGGAGTCCCTAAGGACATAGTGTCCGCGAGAGATGCGAGGTTTATATCGAGGTTTTGGAAGGAGTTGCGGGAATCGTTGGGAACAACTTTGAAGATGAGTACTGACATTTCATCCTGCGACAGACGGGCAGACGAGAGAACAATCAAGACTCTTGAGGATATGTTGCGAGCTTGTGTGATGGATTTTGGTGGTAGGCGAGAGCAAGAGGTTGGACTTGATAGAATTTTCTTACAATAACGGTTATCACACCAAAGTATAGGTATGGCACCGTTTGAGGCTTTGTATGGGAGGAGATGTAGGAGTCCAATCTGTTGGGACGATAGTCTTTGAGGCGAGTGGTTTTAGGACCAGAGATGGTGCATGAGATGGTGGAACAGATTAAGATGATCGGGGAACGGATGAGAGCAGCTCAGGATCGACAAAAGAGTTATGCAGATCTACATCGTCGGGACATAGAGTTTCAAGTTGGGGACAAGGTTCTTTTGAAAGTGTCTCCTATGCACGGGGTTATGAGATTTGGGAAGAAAGGCAAGCTAAGTCAGAAGTTTATAGGGCCTTATGAGATCTTAGAGCGAGTTGGGGAAGTTGCTTATCGTCTGGCTTTACCAGCTGCATTAGAGAGAGTGCATAATGTGTTTCATGTATCGCATCTGTGGAAGTATGTGAGTGACCCGTCATATGTGTTGGAGGCGAGAGAGCTTAGAGCTAGATGAGTCCTTATCATATCTTGAGGTGCCTAAGCGGATTCTAGACCGAAAGGTTAGAAAGACTAGGGGAGGTGAGACAGTTTTGCTTAAGATCCTCTGGTCTAACCACGAGACCGAGGAAGCTACATGGGAGCCAGAGGAAGCTATGAAAGAGCGTTACCCTTTCCTTTTTGATCAGGTATGTATGGTTACGGGGACGTAACCTTGTTTCTTTTAGGGGGGTAGGAGATGATCGCGAGCAGTTTTTAAGAGTTTTATACCCCTTTTATATGTTGTGTCGGTATGTTGGTCGGGATGAGTTGGGTTAGTATCATGTTTTATGTTGAATTTTTGTGGGAGTACCT
This sequence comes from Silene latifolia, assembly GCF_048544455.1. NCBI lineage: Eukaryota > Viridiplantae > Streptophyta > Magnoliopsida > Caryophyllales > Caryophyllaceae > Silene > Silene latifolia. The sequence goes on along the minus strand of NC_133526.1, from coordinate 35,217,954 downwards.
TTGTTTAGTAGTGGTTTGAACTTCGGGGACGAAGTTCCTTTTAAGGAGGAAAGACTGTAATACTCCGTATTTATAAGTCTTGGGGTACTCTATCGAGTAGGCCTTACTCTGTCGAGTAAGGGTAAGTTGCGAAATAAAATAGTTTCGACTGTTGGGTACTCGATCGAGTAGCTGGGGCACTCGATCGAGTAAGGGGTACTCGATCGAGTACCTTGGGTACTCGATCGAGTGTCCGATTTTACGGGGAGTTTTCTCGGGTTTTGTTAATTATGCGATTAAGGTATTTAAGCTTCATCGTCATTATTCTAAATCACTTTTACAAAACCTAAATTCCTGTTTAAGAGAGAAAGCAAACAAGTTCATCTTCTTAATCGCATTCTTAGCAATTCCCGGAGTTCAGACGGTCGGTTCTTGTCGTTGTTAAACCGTTGAGTTCCTTGCGTCGAGGGTAAGATCTATGTACCCTTTTTATTGTTTTTCCTTCGATTTGGTTAAACCCTAATTTAGAGATTGGGGGTTTTATGTGTAGTATGTGATGTGGTAGTCTCTATGTGTTGTATGATAGGAGGAGGGTTCATAGAAGAGGCTTTTTGACTCAGCAGTAGAGACCGTCGATTGTGTGCATACCGGTAGGATTTCTACTCGTATTAGTCCCATAATGGGATATTGGTTGATGTATTGTATTTGGGTGTTTGATATAATAATTGTATTGTGATTGTGGTTGTGATCGTTGTTGATGGTTCGCGAGGCGTGGCCTCGGCTGAGTGGGGTCACTTGCGGGAGTGGCTTCACGCCCTAGTTTCGCCTTCGTGGAACCCGCCACGGAAGGGATGTGCACATTAATGGACAGGGTTTATCGCTCACTATGTGGAGCGGGGATTTGGTGGGTACGGCTGCGGTCCCCCTTTGGCGTAATGGGTCCAGTGGACGGTCAAGTATTGAGACGGTGGGAATTGGTTGGTTGTGTGTGTGTGTGATTAATTTGTTTGTTTATCTTATCATTGTTGTTTATATTGATTGTGTGATTAGTACTGACCCCGGTGTTGTTTTGTAAACCTGCGGTGATCCATTCGGGGATGGTGAGCAGATATTGAGTAGGTATTGAGATGAGTACTGGGATAGCTGGGATGCCACGACATGATGATAGGAGTCTTCCGCTGTAGCCTTTAGTTTATTTACATTTCAGTTAGAATAGTCAGTTTGAGAACATGTATCGTACTTTTGCTTTGGTTTTAAGGATTGTAACTATTCGTTAATCATTTATAATAAACGTTGTTTCTTCATTGTTGTTTGATTATCATTGCCTCGGGTAACCGAGATGGTAATGTCGTCATACCTGAGTGGTCCTGGTAAGGCACTTGGAGTATGGGGGTGTTACATATATACTCGATCGAGTAGCACTGTTACAGGAACTTTTCGTTAATTAAAATTTTTTAATGGTTATATAGTTACATGTTTTGATGTTTAATATGGTTATTGATGATTAGTAACATGTTTGAACCGTTAATTTCATATATTGGAAGTCGTGTTTGGGTTTTGGATGCGTATTCGTAACAAATAGTGAAATAGTAGTTGGTTCTTATTGCATTCATTTTACATCCGTAATGTCTACTAATTATATTTCACCGGAGTTGTGTCTTTTCATATACATATACAAATGATATGTACATGCATTCGCGACTGTGGTTAGATATTCGAATAAAGTTGCATATGTTTTTATGAATTAATGGTCGTATGAGTAATGAGTAATGGCTATAATAAATCATATGTGTTGGTTTTATGACAAGAAGTAAGTTTTAAATAGTATGTGTAGTAATTTGGTGGTGAACTTCGGGGACGAAGTTCCTTTTTAGAGGGGAAGAGTAATATCGCAAAATAAAAAGGTCAATATTACAATTATTTTGTTGTTGTTTATAATGTTTTCTATTATTTCGGTTACATTTCTTGTATGAAACTATAATTGTTTTCACTTGTTCGTGAATAATTGGGTGTTGAAGTAAAAGTTGATAGTGTGCTTTAAAAGACGGTCATAAAGAGATAGTTATGATGTCGTGTGTTGGAATAGAATCGTATCGTTGAGTAACATGGTGGTGTTAAGGTGACATGCTTCGTGTTGATGGTTGTTATTAGTGAACGTGTAATCTCGTAGTGCGTGGCTAAGAGTTGTGAGCAGCAGTGTAGTCATTGGTTGTGTTGGTCCATGTAGTGAGGTTAGTATTTCATGTAATAGCTTGTAGGAGTCGATCTATATGGAGTGTTAGACAGTTGATGATGACGACATGGGGGGGGGGGGATAGTATTTCCGGGGAGTAGTGACCTAAGTCGGAAGAGTAGTGATGTCGTTTTGTTCCCGTATCTTGTGCTTTGGGATAGGTAAGTTGAACTTCAGGGACGAAGTTCTTTTTAAGGGGGGAAGACTGTAATACCCGACCTTTTTAGAGACCCGTTGACCAGCATTGACCGACCTTGGGAGCAGTAATGGTCCTTAGAAATGCGTACCAAAGTTATCCTGCGTTGTAAGTTAGGGGTGGTACTCGATAGAGTAGAGGCTACTCGATCGAGTAGCTTGGATACTCGATCGAGTAGGGGCCACTCGATCGAGTAGGTGGGCCACTCGATCGAGTTGCGTCTTTTCAGCGAGGGTTTATAATCGTTTTTTGTTAAAACCGCAAATCATTTCTGCCTCATTTCTTCAGATCTTTAGGTCGCTTCTTTCCCTTCCCTTCACCATATAACCTCCATGGAAGCCTTTGAAGGTCCTTGTGCCTTAGGAGAGCATAGCTTGAGTCGGATAGCGGTCCTTTGCCAGGTTTCCTCTTGTAGGTATGTCGTCATCATCATCCGTATCCTTATCTTTGCAGTTAGGGTTAGCTTGGTAGTGATAGATGTTTGTGTTGTGGATATAGGTGTTGCTTGTTTACTGGGTGATGCGTGTATGGGCGTGGAATAGTTACAGTCGCTTAAAGGTAGGTTCGCCTACTCAGTTTCTGTGGATGGTCTAGTGTGTCGGTTGTTATGTCGTAGTTGTTGTGTCGTGGTTGTTGTGTCGTGGTTGTTGTGTTGTGGTTGTGTTTATTTGGCAAGTGTATAAGCGGTAATCGGTTGGTGTATACTGTTTATTGGTTGTTGTTGTGTTGCAGCTGTCTGTGATTGATTGTCTCTGGTTCTCGAGGTGCGTCCTCGGCTGAGTGGAGTCACGCCCTAGTTTCGCCCTCCGTGGAACCCGCCATGGGAGGGGATGTGCACATTAATGGGACAGGGTTATCGCTCGGTATGATGAGCGGGGCTTAGGTGGGAACGGCTGCGGTCCTCCACTGGCAGGGCTGGTCCAGTGGACAGTCGGTGACGGAGATTGATTGGAGTGGGTGTGATTGTGTGTGACTGATTGCGTTTGTATTGTGTTGGCAATTGTTGTTGGTTTATGTTGAGTTTGTCTCAGTTACTGACCTTGTGTGGTTGTCTTCTTTGTTTATGTGTCTGCCGTGATCCCTTATGGTGAGCAGTCAGTCTTAGCAGGTGTTGAAGTGGTTGATAGCTGGAGTCCTGACGGGGATGAGTCTTCACGAGTTTTGATAGTGATAGCGTGTAGCTGACGAGTTGTATCTTTATATTGTTAGTTGGTTATAACACTTATAAATTTAACTATAATTGTTCTTCTATCGACTTTTGATGATTACTTTCCTCGGGCAACCGAGATGGTAACGCCCTTATATGCTAAGGAAGGTCTAGTTAAGGCTCCTCGGTATATGGGGGTGTTACAATATCACAGAATGGGTTTTGGACACCGGAGCTACGAGTCACATATGTTGTGACAAAGAAGCGTTCAAAGAATATGTGCCAGAAACTAACGGACAATGCAATTTCATGGGCAATTCTAGCACCACACGCGTCATTGGTAAGGGAAAGGTACAACTGAAGCTAACTTCTGGTAAAATTCTCGAACTTAATAATGTTCTTCATGTTCCATAAATTCGTAGGAACCTTATTTCAGGGTCTCTACTTAACAAGGCCGATATAAAACTCACTTTTGAATCCGACAAATTTGTACTCACTAGAAACAATAATTTTGTTGGAAAAGGTTTTTGTAATGGCGGGCTTTTTGTGCTCGATGTGGTGACTATTAATAAAAACTCCACCGCTTCCGTTTATCTTGCTGGTCTATTACTTTATGGCATGCTAGATTAGGTCATATAAATGTTGATTATGTTAAAAAATTGAAACATCTTGACCTTATACATGGCTTTAGTAATACGACTTTTGACAAATGTGAGATATGTGTAGAGGCTAAACATTCCAGGACACCGTTTAATAAACAAGTCCATCATGCCTCGACTCTTCTTGAATTAATCCATTCGGACTTGGGAGATTTCAGAAACACAATGAGCCGAGGAGGTAAGCGTTACTATATCACCTTTGTAGATGATTTCTCTAGATATACAAAAGTGTATTTGTTAAGTACTTGATGAAGCCGAGCAAAAATTCATGATCTATATAGCTGAAGTTGAGAATCAATTAGACCTTAAAATCAAACGTGTTAGGTCTGATAGGGGCGGTGAATATGAGGGTTATCCACTTAAAAAATATTGTGAAGAAAATGGCATTATCCATGAGATCACCGCCCCATTCACACCTCAACAAAACGGAATAGCCGAAAGGAAAAATCGGTCTTTGAAAAACATGATGAATGCTATGCTTATTAGTTCTGGTATGCCTACTAACATGTGGGGCGAGGCCATTCTTTCTGCTTGTTTTGTACTTAACAGAGTTCCACACAAAAAATTGGAAACAACTCCTTATGAGCTCTGGAAAGGCCACAATCCTATCTTAACTACCTCAAAGTGTGGGGGTGCTTGGGAAAAATTGGAATACCTGCATGCCAAAGAAGCAAAATTGGACCAAAAACAATCGACGGTATATTTATTGGTTATGCTTCTAACGGCGCGGCCTACAAGTTTATTCTAAAGGATGGTTCAGGTTTTGGTTCTATTAAAGAATCTAGAGATGTTATCTTTTTTGAGAATATTTTTCCGATGAAAACTAACCTTGAACCTCATTTACCACTTGTTTCCAATAATGTTGATAATGCTTCTACTAGTGCAGTAACTAATGCAGATACAGTGACTGAACCTAGAAGAAGCAAGAGGGCTAGAATAGCAAAAGATTTTGGCCAAGACTTTGAGACAAGTTTGGCAGAAAAAGAATTTCTTGATAAGGAGGACATTCGTGCCTATGTTCTAGAAAATGATCCGAGAACTTACAAGGAGGCCATGAATTCCATCGATTCTACTTTCTGGCTGGAAGCTATCAACAGTGAGATAGATTCCATCAAAGGTAATAACACTTGGATTCTCACCGATCTGCCTAGAGGGTGTAAACCTCTAAGCAATAAATGGATCTTCAAGAAGAAACTCAATCCTGATGGATCTATCGACAAATATAAAGCTAGATTGGTTGTATGTGGTAATCGACAAACCAAAGGTTTGGATTTCTTTGACACTTACTCTCCTGTTACTAAAGTTGCTACTATTAGGGCCTTAATTGCACTAGCTTCTATACATGATCTATTTCTGCATCAAATGGATGTTAAGACAGCTTTTTTGAATGGAGACTTGAACGAAGAAATATATATGAAGCAACCAGAGGGTTGTGTAATTTCAGGACAAGAAGACAAGGTATGTAAACTGGTTAGATCATTGTATGGTCTAAAGCAAGCTCCGAAGCAATTGTATGACAAATTTCATCAAACTATTACATCTTATGGTTTTCATGTAAATGATTCAGATGCTTGCGTATATGCTAAAAGTGACAAAGATGGATGTGTCATTGTGTGTTTGTATGTTGATGACATGCTCATTTTTTGCACTAATATGAAAGTTATCAATGACACCAAAGCCTTCTTAAGTTCTCGTTTTGACATGAAAGACCTAGGTGAAGCCAATGTTATTCTTGGTATAAAAATTTCTAGGACCAAATGGGGTTTGAGTTTGGATCATTCACATTATGTTGAAAAAATTCTTAAAAAGATTTAACTGTTTTGATTGTGCACCAGTCAAAACCCCATATGATCCTAGTATACACCTAAAAAAGAATGAGGGTGTCAGCGTGAACCAAGAAGAATATGCTAAGATAATTAGCAGTGTCATGTTTTTAATGAATTATACAAGACCTGACATTGCTTATACGGTAAGTCGTCTTAGTAGGTATACACATAGTCCAAATCAGTCACACTGGAATGCTTTATATAGACTTCTAAAATACCTTAGGGGAACAATGGATTGGGGTTTGCACTATTCCAAATCACCATGTGTTTTAGAAGGATATTGTGATGCTAATTGGATGTCTGATAATGATGAGATTCATTCTACTAGTGGATATGTGCTTACTTTGGCTAGTGGTGCTATCTCTTGGAAATCTTCTAAACAGAGTTGTATTGCAAAATCAACAATGGAATCTGAGTTTATTGCTTTAGAATTGGCAGGTCAGGAAGCCGAGTGGCTAAGGAACCTGTTAGCAGACATTCCATTGTGGGGGATACCGGCTCCATCAGTTTCAATGCATTGCGGTTCTCAAGCAGCCATTGGTGTGGCAGGCAATCAAGCTTACAACGGAAAGAGGAGGCATATACGCTTGAGACATGCAATAGTGAGGAATCTGATCAGAAATAATGTGATATCACTGGATTATGTAAAATCGGAGAGGAATATTGCGGATCCTCTCACGAAAGGCCTCTGCAGAAAATTAGTGCTGGAGTCAGCACGAGGAATGGGTTTAAAGCCTATTGGGAGTGAATTGTGACGGGGCTCCCCCACTTGGGTTTACCAAGTTCAATGGGTCAAACGAAGTCACGAGGATCTAATGTTGTAATACTACTACCATTCCTATTTTAATAAAAGTGATGTAGTATTCTTTTATATTGTGTTATTTCTGTCAAGTGACGAAGGTTGAGCTAAGCTCTTAATAAGTCCATAGTCCTTGTTTAAGGATGGTTTGTGACAGTCAAACCTGATGGACTTACCTATGTGAATGTGGGGGAAATGTCATACCCCCTATGAGGTCTTTAGGCTTTAAGACCTCTAGAGCGTTCACGAGAACCCAGGCATGTGAGGGGCACCTTTTATGACATTTCGCGAGGACAAACACAGATTTGAATGCAGGTTTGTGCGCAGTTATCCGTTACAAACCATCGTGGAGAGTCCAATGCCGAGAGCAACTCGATATGGTTGTAGCAGGTAATTGTATGCACAGAGTGACAATTCAATTCCTCAGGAACATTGTCATCTTAAGACTTACGTTCCGTTGCCCTAATCAGCTATTTCTCTTCTTCTTCTTTTGAATCATGTGGGGGATTGTTGGAAGTATTGCTTAGTTTTGCTTCAAAAGAATCCCACATTGATAAAATATGTTGGAGTATTATAGTTTATAAGTGATCTTTTGTATTGGACTACTAGATATGTAGTGGTAAAGGGCCCGTACAGCCACACGCGCGCGCGCACGGCACGCCACGCCACGCCACGCCGGGCTCAAGCACGGGCACTGGGCTCTGGGCTCTACACCTGCGGTGCGTGCCGTAGGCCGTTTTTGGAAGTACGATCACTTATTCTCTATAATATTTTTGCACAATTTCTGAAACTGATTACTCAGTCTTTTAGAGAACTGTTGCGTTTTTCATAGTCTGAAAGTGCAGTCTTCTATACTGATTTTGCGTTTTACAATACTGATTTTACAGTCTTCTAAAACCTATTTACGAGACACCATTCTGGATCCTTCCTACTCTCAGTATATATACTTGCTATCTCTACTCATTTCAGAACACACACAACACAACATTTCTCTCTTCTCTCTATCTGTCTCTCTACACTAAAATTCCATAGCTGATTTTGGGCAACGTTCTGTTACTACTCCTCAATTCCGAGTCTTTGTCGTACACCTTAGGCTCGGAAGTCGTGTAACCCTGGGGGTTGGTTGCCAAGAGACCGTGTGTATCGAGCGGGGCAAATTCAACTTTAGGGCAGTGATTCTTATCACGCCACGACTTCTATCTCTGCTGGTTCTGTAAGTTTTACCGTTCATTGTTTTCGTAATAGTGATACCGCCTACATGTCTCTAGTACCGAGTCTTATGCATCAAAGTATCTTTCTTGTGACGAACATTATCCGTCACAAGCTGAAGACGGATAATGCCTCTCTCATAATAAGGCAAGTGGAAGGGCAAGTGGGGGGGATGGAGCACCCCATAGATAATGTCATTTGCATATTGTGAGAGGGACACTATTCGTCTTCAGTTTGTGATGGATAGTACCCGTCTTCAATGAGATTTTGTGCTTATGCATACTAACCCAAAAGCTAGAGTGTGTGTGGGTATATTCATTTTATCCCAAGCAATGTATTTCCATGAAGCAAAATAAAATAAATGTAAATTATTCGGTCGGATCGAGGAAGTAGTACTCTCACTACATAACCAAGAGTATTCAACTACAACAAAGTACTTATTGTCATTCAACCATTTATCCATTTATGGGTGCTATAAAAAGGCTTAAACTTCTATATAACATGACAAATTTTTAATCAAGGATAGGTACAATTCAAATTAATTTCAAGTTTAGTTATTACATCCTATATTTTTAGCATAGATACAACAAGTGTCGTAACCACCATATTATCACCTTTCTCATCAACGAGTCTTTCTTTATTATTATAAATACTTTTTTGATTGCAGATTTCAAATTTAATGAAGCAAACTTGAATTATTCCTCACTCCATTAATTTGTTTTTGTAGCGGTTGTTTTATGGGTAGTTAGAGTGTTAGGTATGTTCTTTTGGGCTAAATGAAGATGAAATGAACTGAATTGAAAGCTGAAATGAGTTAAACTGAATTGAAGTTTGCTGAAATTAGTAGAGTTGGAGTAGCTAAGATAAAGTAAAGTGAGTTGAACGAGAGTTGAAATTAAACCAAAAAAAAATATGATCTTAATTATATACCCCTCCTATTCATTATATTCTTCCCCTTTCCTTTTTGCACAAGAAATAAGAAAGTAAATTTGGACCACACAAAATATACTACCCCACATGCAATTTAATTTGGACCACACAAATCAACCCAAAAAGGGAAATAGGGAAGAAAACCCGAATAATCCGAATAAGGAAATAGGGAAGAATATAGTGAATAGGGGGGAGTATTTATTATAAGTGTGGCTCTGTGGGTGGGACAAGTCCTCGTTAAACTATGATTTACATACAATAAAATGATAAAAAGCAAAGCCCACTTAGAATGCTTTATTGGTGTATTCTCCCACCTATATGGCTATAAGCCAACCATGCACAAGGCTTCGAGGCTCTATGGATAAAAAACCCTTGATTAATAACTAAACAGAATAAATCGAATTACAAACACAAAGTGGAAACAATTTAATGGCTATGCTTTCATTTTCTCTTTTTAAGCTAAAACGATGTTATATTTTTATTTATCTATTCTACATCAAAATATTTCGTACTATATTTTTAATTACTCTCTTCTGATTCTTAAACCAAATATTTAACTTAATTGGCTTTAGTTCATGAGTTTTAACACTGCTACATACATTCCTAAAACTCGAACACAGAATCTCTGATTAAACTAATATAACCCCTTATCAAAATATCAATTAATTTAAGTACTCCTAGATAAACTTGACTTATTAAATTGGTACAAATTTCTACAAAACCATAAATTATCATCCAAGTCCACCCCCTTCTCTTCCATAGTTAATTGGGAAAGGAATATTATAATTTATTACAACGTTTTCTGGTGTAAGTAAAAAATTCATATGTAGTAAAAACTAATGTCTTTACAGTGTTCCAATCAATTCACTGACATAAGCGTTAATTAACTCTAATCGCTTTGTATAATAATTAACTAAGCAAAAGTAAATTATCAACTTTTAGTCGAGTCAATGCGTTGTCAAATAATGATCACCATATTTCGCTATTTATTACTCCTATCAGTGTAACCCAGCCTTTGTACTGCAACATTGTTTATTAATCAGTTGATTATCACAAATTCTCACTTTAGACGGACATTATCCGTCTAAAATTGTAAACGACTAGGTGCAAGTAGGTGGGAAATGGATACCCCTACTTACCCGTCCACTTGCACTTTGTGAGAGGGCTACTATCTATCTACAACTTTAGACGGATAGTATATGTCCGGCTACAATGAGACGAATTGATTGATTATTGACCTTTGAATATCATTAGTTAATGTATAAAGTGGAATTATTTAAAAGATAAAAAGTTTCTTAATATTATTTTTTTTTGTGACGAGAAGCCCCGCAAGACGCAGCTGTTACTTTTGGTGAGCATTGAGTAAAACCTCCAAAGATACGTGATTACGTGATAGCATACAAAACACGTATACCTGGTAAGTGTGGGGTAGGGCTCTAGAAATGAACTTCAAAACACGTATTCCTGATACGTAATAGCATACAAAACACGTATTCAAAGGAACAAGTAGTTAGGGCTCTAGAAATGAATCTCTGTTTTTGTATGCTATCACGTAAACACTATATAAAATTACTCTTAAATTATTAATCACTTACCCCTTGTAAGTGTGGGGTAAAAGCTCCTGGTGGGGAATGTAGGAGGCGTATCAAACAAATTATGCTTAGTAAAAATGGCCTCCACCATACTTCTCAATTCTCATCCTCAAAAGAGAGAAACATCATAAGTAACTTTGGCATCTAAGAATAACTTTTTAAGGTATCCTAGAATTAGGTTAGCCATCAACGTCTTTCATATATATAAAGTACTTCATGCTTAGGAGCCAACCCGGCCTGAAAAAATCCAACGACAAATTTTTAATCTTAATAACCTAATAATGACTTTAGAAACTTCATCCACACGAGGAACCCATAATATATTACTCCGCATTTAACTCTTTCAGATGAAATCGGGTCCGTTTCATCAAAGTGAGAGGCTTTTAACTCTTTTATTTAACAGTTTAACTTAATAGCAAAATACCCAATCTTATAATAACATAGATCGATCGATAATAACCCTGCCTATTGGCAATCTAAACCCAGTATGACTCGGCTCGACACAACTGTTCCGGGTGTAATTCCAGAGCAAGTATCGTTACCACCCGTGGCTTGTAGAATGATGTCTTGGGTTGAACCCTTCTTGCTTCTATCGTCTCCCTCGGCCTCTCCTGCAACAATGAACGAACTGAGGGCTTGGCTTTGTGCCAAGCGTACTCACTCCGACGCCCAAGTCAGTAAACTTAAAGGATTAAGCTGTGTTGCTTGGCTAGGTATGTATTGTAGAGAGATAAGGGAGATATTACCAGATGAATAGTGTATTTAGGTTAAGTTGTGTTGGATTTCTTGGATCCTTTCCTCAAAGAAGGTTGAGGAGTATTTATAGGCTTTCACCTTTTGTCACGTAGTGGCCAAGTGGCCAAGTGGCTAGCAGGTGGAAAGACCGTTCTACCCTCGGCCGATGGACCTATGGCAGGCCGGCAGAGGGTCTTGGATGTGAGTACGCGGATATGTGTCCCGGTGACCGGTTGCCGGCCGAGACCCAGGTGTGAGCCGATGGGTGCGATCGGCTAGGCCGTCTAAGTCGTTGACTTCTTTGTGGATATCTTTGACCTTGCTCAGTGTGTTGACTTGGTCAGCGGTGCAGAATATGCCCCATCAATTTGCCCCCAGCGTAGTCTATGCCGTGGTATGGGCTCCGATGTATGCTGAGCATATATTCTGCACTAAGTAAATTTCGTAACTTTTCTGTATCGGCGTGGCTCTTGTTAGGCCGTACCATATACCATATCCCCCCTCCACATGGATGCGTAAAGGGTGTCCGATGTGGAAAAGAACATGACGCTGGCCGAGACCAGGGCTGAGAGTGCCGGCTGACTTTGATTGCCCCCGGCCGGTGCTTCCTGGCTTGGTTGATCGGTAGCCGGTGGAGACTAGATGCCTAGGAATTTGTTTGAGATGAACGGTCGCGGAGATGTGAATAGGCGTGTTGAAGACGCTTGGTCACTGTTGCATTGATTGACATTCAACTGTTGCAACGATTGACATCCCGCGGTTGCATGTTTGACACGTGTGTGTTCGCTGATTGGTTGACGCTTCATGGGCTGTGCCCTGATTGGTCTTTCTCCATGGGCTTTTCTCTATAAATAGGGCAGTTTATTCCGTGATTTTGGCCTCCATTTTATTTTCGAAAATTTTCTCTAAAATCTTCATCTCTCCAAACTTTCAAGGGTTTTCTTTTTCTTAATCTTCGGAGTATTTGATCCGGCGAGTGTTTTTCTTTAAGGTAAACAAGCAAACTTTTATTTTTTTCTTGCTAGTAATTTGTTGTGAATCATGTCCTCTGATGCCGGGATTGGTACTTCTGCGCCGGGGGGTTCCCCGTCGCGTCTTGATGAGGAGGAGGTGCTGGAGGCCATCCCGCTAAGGTTTGGGGGCCCTAGGTCTCCTTCTCCCGTAGCTGATCCGCCCCTCCCGGAGGAGGTTGGAAGATGAGGATGATGACGAGGGGGCTCCCGGTGATGGTGGGAGGATTACTACTCCGGATCGTGGTGAGGGGGCTCCCGTTGGTGGTGGGAGGATGGCTATTCCAGACCATGGCGAGGCCTGCACGACTGGCCTCGACCGTGCCTGGACAAATAAATTCGCAAGCAGCTCCGGAGAAACTCTTTTCGGAGATCACTTCTTCCTTGGTGAGGGGTATAAAATTGTTCTCCCTCGGGAGGGTCAGGCGGTCTGCTGTCCTCCTCCGGGTCATATCGGCGTGTACATCAGGCATTTGGAGTACGGGCTCCGGTTTCCTTTGAACGAACACGTCGTGGCCATCATCAGAGCTATGAATCTTGCCGTGGCCCAACTGCATCCGTTGGCCATGAGGACGATAATCGGCTTTGTGTGGCTCTGTCTCTTTAAAGGGGAGGTTCCTACGGTCGACTTATTCCGCCGACTTCATAGTCTTCGGCCGTCATTCGCCCGAAGGGTGGGGTGGTACAGCGTGCAGACGGAGCCGGGATATGTCTCCGTAAACAAGCTTACTTCCTGCAAAGACTGGCAAGAGCGATGGGTGTATGTCCAAGTGCCGGAGGACTACCCGTTGCCTCGGTCTTTTCAGGGCCCCGTTCACTTACGGTGCGAGACCCGGGAAGAGTATAACAAATACGTCTCCCGGGGTAGCAAGGTTAAGATGGACGCTTCTTTTGTCCCTCTTACTGCGGATGAGAGGCGGGCAATGCAGCTATTTGATGCTGAGGAGGGATGGCTGCCCCCGACTCAGATTATTCTTCAGGACGAGCTGCTATGCCGCGTCGGCCTCATACCGGCCCTCAACTGGGGTGAGTGGGGTCGGTGTGAGGCCCACCTTTGCTTGTTATGTTCCTTTTTCTGAGCTTTGTTTTTACTTCTTTTATGTAACTCTTGTTCGGTTTCTTGCAGATCGGTTTGGTCGGGATCTGTCTGAGAAGGACCTGAAGAGGCTGGGGCTTGATAAGGACGGGAAGGTTCTTATCCGTCATCCTACGGCTGAAGCGAAGGATCGCCGACTATCCCCTAACGAACTCATGGACAAACAGACGAGGGCGTTGGATCGGGGAGACGGCTCGAGGCACGGGTCCTTGGCGGCGTGTCGAAGAGATCAAAGAGGGCGGCGTCCAAGTCCGAGGTCAGTATCAATGGCAACTCCCTCTTCGACCCCGGTGGCGAAAAGGTTCATGTGGAGGTGATCAACATTTCGAGGGGGGAGGTGATCGTTGCTAAGGCCCCTTCTCCGAAGAAGAGGAAAGACCCACCGTCTCGCTTCCACCCGTCGGGGAGGGACACGCTTCCACCAAAGACTCCAACTAAGAGGGTTCGAACGGTACGGATCTAACTTGTGGTTCGGATTTACCGGCTCGTTGGGCATTCCCGACGACAAGGCTTTCGACGTGTCAACGCAAGGTGACATGGATGCTGTGTAAATTTTTGTAGATCCACCGTCGGCACCGCCGCTTTCACCGAACGACAAGTAGGGAAGCACTGAGAAGGCGATCGAGAAGGTCGGGTGACCGAACGTCGTCGTGGACTCCTCACCCAGAAGGTTACTCCCACCGAGCTCGTGGCGGAGGGCGAGAAAATATATAAGAGGTTGGGGAGATGGAGTCGTCTAGCCGCCTCCTTCATCATGGAGCAAGAAAAGGCCACGGCCCAATCTGGGCCGCTGATTGCAAGGCTCAAGCTTGATCTCTCCGCTGCGAAGGGGGAAGCCGGGAAGGCTAAGCCGGATCTTCATCTTCTTTGTGAGGCGTGCGGAGGAGGCCGAGAAGTCGCCGAGGGCCGAGAGGGCCAAAGTTGAGGATGCTGATGGCGCCACGGCCAAGATGATGGAGGAGCGGGATAGGTATAAAGGCGCCTACGACGCTGTGGTTGCCAAGAGGGACGAGTGGGAGGATCGGTTCCACAAGCAGGCGGAGGTGCTTAGTGACATGCAGGCTGTCCTTGCTCAAAAAGAGAAGGATATTGAGATGCTCCAAGATGATCTCCTCCCTAAAATGTGCGTCCAGTTCCGGGACCAGGCCGAGGAGGCGGCCAGGGAGGCAATCAGAAGGGCTGTCCCCGATGGCTCCTTCCCGTGGGAACGATTTGACCAGCACCTTGATGAGATGGCCGATGCTGCAGAAGCAGCGGCTGCAGCGAAGGCGGAGGCAGCGAAGGCGGCTCAGACAGCTGAGGCGAAGGAGTTGCTTGGAGATGGTCAGCCTTCCTCAAAGCCGGCCACCGAGGATGCTGTTGCTACTGATGGAGGGCAACAACAGGCATAGGGAGACGGGCGGTCGTCACCAGACTCACCCGGCGTCTCGGATAGCTTCAGCTGTTCGGGGGCCAATTATTGAGCCTTCTCTCCCTGCCATCCTTTTGGCGCTTCAAATCCCAAGTCTGTAATCTTTTGCTTTTCTTTTTGTTTCTTCGCTTTTTGTAATGCTTTGGTAGGTAGAGTTTAGGCTACCCCCCACAGGGACGGCCGTCGTTTGTACTCTCCTTGCGATCATCCTTAATAAAGTTATTTTGTCGGCCTTTGGCTTGGCCGGGGCTTTGATCACAGTTTTCTCGTTTGTTCTTTCGCGTTACTAATTGAGTGCGTTTGTTTTTACACTCGGCATGACCGAGGCAGTTTGAATGCATGTCTCAACCGTGTTCAACGTCTTTAGCGTTCGTAACTGTGTAGGCATATTGACCGCTAGATTGGCGTCTCAATTGCGCTGAGTATACGTTTCTGTTTTTGCGTATCGGCCGTCGTGTTCCCCGTCGCTCTCGGCTTTGACCGAGGTAATAAGGGTTGCGGCTTCGATAGCGTTCGTAACTGTGTAGGCATATTGACCGCTAGATCGGCGTCTCAATTGCGCTGAGTATACGTTTCTCTTTTTGCGTATCGGCCGTCGTGTTCCCCGTCGCTCTCGGCTTTGACCGAGGTAATCGGGGTTGCGGCTTCGATAGCGTTCGTAACTGTGTAGGCATATTGACCGCTAGATCGGCGTCTCAATTGCGCTGAGTATACGTTTCTCTTTAAGCGTATCGGCCGTCGTGTTCCCCGTCGCTCTCGGCTTTGACCGAGGTAATCGGGGTTGCGGCTTCGATAGCGTTAAAGAATCGTGTAGGCATATTGACCGCTAGATCGGCGTCTCAATTGCGCTGAGTATACGTTTCTCTTTTAGCGTATCGGCCGTCGTGTTCCCCGTCGCTCTCGGCTTTGACCGAGGTAATCGGGGTTGCGGCTTCGATAGCGTTCGTAACTGTGTAGGCATATTGACCGCTAGATCGGCGTCTCAATTGCGCTGAGTATACGTTTCTCTTTTAGCGTATCGGCCGTCGTGTTCCCCGTCGCTCTCGGCTTTGACCGAGGTAATCGGGGTTGCGGCTTCGATAGCGGTTCTTCCCTTTGAGTTTTCGTCCGGTGGCAAATTTTGGAGGGGACAGACACTCTGATGGAGAACCTGGGCGTTTCATTTATATGTTATGATTGTGCGCTGGGGTCTCCACAATGGGTTTGGATACCTCCGCCGCTATACAAAGTATTTTCTCAAGTTGTCGGTGTTCCAATGGCTCATCAAAGGCGTACCTCCCATGTCTGTCAGCCGGTATGTACCCGGCCTCATCTCCTCGACCACTCTGTAGGGACCTTCCCAGTTGGCCGTCAGTTTGCCATGAATATTTCCTTTGTTGGTGGCAGCCGACTTCCTTAGGACTAGGTCTCCTATTTTTAAGTCTCTTTTGTGGACTCTTCGGTTGTAGGCTCTCTTCATCCGGTTCTGATATACGGCCAAGTTAAGGCGTGCCGTGTCTCGGCTTTCTTCGACCAGGTCTAGGGAAGCCCTTAGGCCCTCCTCGTTTTCAACTGGGTCAAAAGTGGTCGTTCTGAACGTCGGCACCGTCGCCTCGATCGGCAGGACCGCTTCGGAGCCGTAGACTAGGTGGAAGGGGGTGTATCCCGTCGCTTCTTTCTCCGTGGTTCGAAGGGACCACAGGACGCCGGGTAGTTCATCGACCCACCTTCCCTTAAGGTCTTCAACTGTCTTCTTCAAGCCGTTGAGGATGGTTTTGTTGGCTGCCTCCGCCTGCCCGTTACTCTGCGGGTGGCAGACGGAGGAATACGCAAACTTGATGCCAAGCTCCTCTAACCAGTTCATTATCAGGTCGCTCCAAAATTCTCGGCCGTGGTCAAATACCATAACTTGGGGCAACCCGAAGCGAGTTATAACGTTTTCCCAGATTACCCTTCTGACGGCTGCTGTGGTCTTCGCTGGTACTGCTACGGCCTCAACCCATTTGGTGAAGTAGTCAACGGCGACGATTAAGAACTTCCTTCCTCCGGAGGCTGTTGGGAATGGCCCTAGCATGTCCATCCCCCATTGCGCGAAGGGAAGGGGACTAAGCACCGGTTGTAGGTCTCTGGAGGGAGCGTGTATCACCGGGGCGTGCATCTGACAGTTCGTGCACTTCTTGGTCTTCGTTCTGGAATCTTGATGCATAGTGGGCCAGAAGTAGCCAGCTCGGAGAGCTTTGTGGGCTAGTGTTCTTGCCCCCATGTGATGTCCACAGATGCCTTCGTGAATTTCTGTCAGTATCAGTTCTGCGTCGGCCGGACCGACACACTTCAAGAGTGGTCTTATTACGGATCTTCTGTACAGTTCCCCTTCGAATACCAGGTACCTGGCGGCGATCCTTTTTATTTTGGCCGAGGGATTGCGGCCCTCCGGCAATTCACCTGTAAGCTTGTATCTCATTATCGGAGTCATCCACGTTGTATCGGTCTCTACGTTACCCACCATGCCGACGGTCTCAGCGATGCTTTTCGCGTTCCTGATATCTACCAGCACGGTTCGGCTGACATTCTTGATGGTTGAGCTGGCCAGCTTAGAGAGAGCGTCGGCCCGGTTGTTCTCGGATCTGGGAACGCACTGGATTTGGAAGGATTTCAATTTTGCTACGTCGGCTTTTACCCTTTCCAGGTACCTTACCATTCCGTCGTCCCGAGCCTCATACTCCCCTCTGATTTGGTTGGTAACCAACAGCGAGTCAGTTTTCAACACAATGTGTTCGCTCGTGACCCTAGCTAGCTCGACTCCGGTTATCACCGCCTCGTATTCGGACTCATTGTTCGAGGCCGAGAAGGTGAATTTCATGGCGTACTCAAACTCGTCCCCGTTTGGGCTGATGATAAGGATGCCGGCTCCGAGCTATTTGTCGTGGAGGAGCCGTCGGTGTAGACCTCCCATATGCCCGGGTTTGGCTCTTCCTGATACGTGCATTCGGCCGGGAAATCGCAAGCGCTTGCCCTTTTATGAAGGCCTTGGTTTGTACCGAATGCCGAAACCAGAGAGTTCCACCGCCCATTTGATGAGCCTGCCGGATTGTTCGAATTTTTCCAAAGCTTTCTCAACGGTGATCGGTTAGGACCGTCACGGGGTGTGCATCGAAGTAGGGTTTTAACTTCCTTGTGGCAACGACAACGGCGAAGGCTGCTTTTTCAATTAGTGGGTAATTTCTCTCGGCGGGCAGCAGTGTATGGCTGACGAAGTAGATTGGGTGTTGCTGTTTGTCTTCTTCCCCGATGATAACTTGGCGCCGACCGTGGCCGAGGTAATCGCTATGTAAAGGTATAGCGTCTCCCAAAGATCGGCACGGACAGAGTTGGGAGAGTCTGAAGGTGAGCTTTTAGTTGTTTGAAAGCCGTGCTCTGTTCCTCCCCCCAGCCGAAGTCCTTATTTCCTTTCAACACCTTGAAGAATGGGGTGCTCTTGTCGGCCGACCGAGAGATGAAACGGGCGAGAGCCGCCATTCTCCCGGTCAGCATCATAACCTCTTTTCGATTCCTTGGTTCCGGCAGGTCTAGGATCGCTCGGACTTTGTCGTGATTGGCATCTATGCCTCTGGCACTGACAAGTACACCCAGGAATTTACCTGCCCGGACACCGAAGTTGCATTTCATTGGGTTGAGCTTCATCTTGTATTTCCTTAGTGAACAAAATGTTTCGTGTAAATCGGCCAGATGCTCGCTGTCGGACTTGCTTTTTACAATAGCATCGTCGACGTAAGCCTCAATGTTTCGCCCTTTTTGGTTTTGGAACACTTTGTCCACCAGCCTCGTGTACGTTGCTCCGGCGTTCTTCAAACCAAACGGCATCATCTTGTACATGTATGTGCCGTTGGCGGTGATAAATGCGCATTTAGGCATGTCTTCTTCGGCCATGAACACTTGGTGATACCCCGAGAAGGCGTCCCCAGGCTCAAAGATGGTGTAGCCCGCCGTGGCGTCGATCAAACTATCTATTCGAGGCAAGGGGTAGCAATCTTTGGGGCAGGCTTTATTAAGGTTGGTGAAGTCTACACACATTCTCCATGCCCCCGATGACTTCTTCACCATTACAACATTGGCTAACCATTCAGGATAGGTACAAGGCATGATAAAACCTGCCGCTAGTAATTTGTCTACTTCGGCTTTGATGGCGTCGTCCTTCTCGGCGGAGGAGTTCCTCATTCTCTGCTTGACTGGGCGAGCGGTGGGGAGTACGTTCAGCTTGTGAACAATCACCTCCCGCTCACACGCCGGCATCTCGGCCGCCGAGTATGCGAAACGTCTTTGTTCTTCCTCAGCAGGTCCAGGAGGTCGGCTCTGAATTTAGGTTCCAGGTTGATACCGACGGTTACGGTGCGGCCCGGGTCGATCTCTACCTCCTCGGTCTCTGCTCCTTCGACCATGCCGATGGTCCGATCGTTTCCGATTTCGGGGGGTGTCTTTGTATCCAGGAAGGATTTTAGTTCGAAGCGGCAGCTCTCACCCTCACTAGATACCTTATCGTCCCGTAGTCCTGGGCTTCGCACTCTCCTTTGATCTGGCTGGTCACTAAGAGTGAGTCTGTCGTCACCAAGATACGCTCCGCTCCTGCGGTTTTAGCTAGCTCAACTCCGGTTATTACCGCCTCGTATTTGGATTCATTGTTTGAGGCCAATGAGGTAAGCTTTAAGGCGTGCTCAAACACGTCTCCGTTTGGGTTGATAATAACGATGTCGGCCTTCGAGCTATTCGTCGTGGAGGGGCCATTAGCGTAAACCTCCCATAAATCGGGGTCCTCCTCGTTCTTCGAGATGAGCTTCTGCGCCTCCCCCCGGTCCGAAACATATACCAGTGTCAGGGCCCTGATGGATATCACAGCGTCGATTTCGCTCAAAGTGACCCGGCCTACGAGAACGTTGTGGGCAGATATGCCGTCGATGACTATGAATTCAGACATAATACTCTTGGCTGCATTCGCCTCGCCGAATCTCACCGGCAATCTAACCGACCCTAGGGGTACCAGGCCGTCTCCAGAAAAGCTGTACAACGGGTCGGTGCAGGGGCTCAGATCTTCGATCCTCAGTCCGAGGCCGAGAAAGCATTCTCTGTACATAACATTTGTGTAGGCGCCTGTGTCAATCAGGCACCTCTTCACCAAGTGGTTGGCTATGTCCAGGCGGACTGTAAGTGGGTCGCTGTGGGGAGCGGCGACTCCACCGTAGTCCTCCTGTCCGATGGTCATGTCTGGGATGCTGGGAGCGGGGGTTGCTGTGTTGGGCACAAAGTTGATGGCCGGATAAGGTACATCCTGGGGCCGTTTGTGCTCATGAGCGGACCCACTGCTCTCGTTGTCCCTGATGACGACATTGACTACTCCTACCCGCTCAGAGGCGGGCTTGCTATTCGATCTGCCGGCATCTGGTTTTTGGCCTCTGGCAACATATTTGCCGAGGCTCCCCTTTCGGATCAGTTCTTCAATGGCATCCTTTAGGTGTCGGCAATCGTTGGTTAAGTGTCCGGTGTGGCCGTGGTACTCACAGTACTGGCTCGTGTCACCGTCACTCCTCGGCCTAGGGGGTCTTTCCCATTTCTGGCCCTCGTTCTTGCTCAAAGCGAAAACCTCGGAGGCCGATACGACTAGGGGGGTGCGATCTTCGTACCGTTTTTTGTAGTACGTTCCCGAGCTCCCCCCGGTATCCGCCGGGCTTTGTTTCCAGGCAGGCTTGTCTGACCGCGACCTATCATTCCTACGGCGTCTTTCGTCGGACCGTGACCCGTTGTCGCCACGGCGTCTTTCCTCCGGGCTGTTTTCCCGGCGGCTCTTTTTCCCTGAGTGCTCGGCTTCGCTGGGGCCTACCCAGGTCTTGTGATAGTCTTCTACCTTGATGGCTTGGTCGCCCAATCGCTGGCGGCGTCCATGCTCAGGCCTCCGCACTTGATGAGCTCATTTTTTAAATCTCCCCTTGGGAGGCCCTTCATCAGTGCGAAGGCTGCCAGTTCGGGATTAATTTCTCGAATCTGCTGGACCTTTCCATCAAACCTCTTCACATAGCTCCGGAGAGACTCGCCCCCCTCCTGTCTGATAGTCAGGAGGTCAGATGTCTCTACGGCCCTTCTCTTATTGCAGGAGTACTGGGCTAGGGAGGCGCCCTTCAGGTCGGCGTAATAGTACACCGAGCCATCGGGAAGCCCTTTGTACCAGCTCTGAGCCATCCCATGCAAAGTTGTTGGGAAAATTCGGCACCAGACCTCATCGGGCTGCTCCCATACCGACATGTAAGACTCGAAAGCCTCAGCGTGGTCGGCTGGATCACTATCTCCCTTGTATGACAGAGGTGGCAACTTGAGCTTATTTGGCACCGGGACTTCTAGGACGTAGGCGTTGAGGGGCTGCCTGACCATGTGTCGAACGACACGCGGCGATCGGCTCCTTGCGTCCCTAACCTGGCTCCTCCCCCCGTAGCGGGAGGGGCTCCTTCTTCGACTCGGACTTCTTCTCCAACTCTGCTGAGTCGGACTCCTCTGGCTCCTTCGGGGTGAGCCTCGTTCGTGTGGCGGGGACGCTGTCCTCCCACGAGTGCGGGAAGGACTTAGGTCTACCGCGCCCACTTTGGGCTCCCCCGGTGTCTTGACTGGGTCGGCTTCTCCCAGTGCTCCGTTCAAATTTCTCGGAGTCACGTTTTGGGCCCTGTTCTCCCGGACGATTTCCGCCGCTCTTGTCGGCGTGACAGTGTGAGCGGGCGTACTACTAATTAGGTCTAGGAGCATTTTCAGTTTTGCTACATCAACCACATGTCCCATGATGGTGACCTGGTTGGCTGGCGGCGTCGTGTCGGGTATTGATGGCATCCCGAACTCCGGTTGGATTACACCGCCGGTGGAGGGCTGTATGACTCCGGAGTTGTTGAAAGTATCATCTTGGCAGAATGCGGTTTCGTCGGTTACGACTGCGTCTTGTTGTTTCGACATTTTCTTAGCTTTTTGGGTGGGTTTTTTGTGTGATATTTTATTTGGGAATGAATGTGACTAGCTTCTAGTGTCTTTTTCCCACAGACGGCG
This sequence comes from Silene latifolia, assembly GCF_048544455.1. Taxonomy (NCBI): domain Eukaryota; kingdom Viridiplantae; phylum Streptophyta; class Magnoliopsida; order Caryophyllales; family Caryophyllaceae; genus Silene; species Silene latifolia. Next base: position 35,196,082 of record NC_133526.1, on the reverse strand, counting down.
CCAATTGTTCCGGGTGTAATTCCAGAGCAAGTATCGTTACCACCCGTGGCTTGTAGAATGATGTCTTGGGTTGAACCCTTCTTGCTTCTATCGTCTCCCTCGGCCTCTCCTGCAACAATGAACGAACTGAGGGCTTGGCTTTGTGCCAAGCGTACTCACTCCGACGCCCAAGTCAGTAAACTTAAAGGATTAAGCTGTGTTGCTTGGCTAGGTATGTATTGTAGAGAGATAAGGGAGATATTACCAGATGAATAGTGTATTTAGGTTAAGTTGTGTTGGATTTCTTGGATCCTTTCCTCAAAGAAGGTTGAGGAGTATTTATAGGCTTTCACCTTTTGTCACGTAGTGGCCAAGTGGCTAGCAGGTGGAAAGACCGTTCTACCCTCGGCCGATGGACCTATGGCAGGCCGGCAGAGGGTCTTGGATGTGAGTACGCGGATATGTGTCCCGGCTGACCAGTTGCCAGGCCGAGACCCAGGTGACAGGCCGATAGGCTGCATCGGCTAGGCCGTCTAAGTCGTTGACTTGCTGTGGATATCTTTGACCTTGCTCAGTGTGTTGACTTGGTCAGCGGTGCAGAATATGCCCCATCAACAACAATTAAGTAATTAACGGATCTCACTAATTGTTGTGCGTTCCTATAAGGCCATGAGCACTTAGAGCAACCAAGAAGCAGTTAGTTCTAACCTAACTAGAGGTTTGAAGTTTAAGCCTTGGGAATGCACACAGTGATAAAACTCATGAAGGAAAGGTATACCGTCCTAGTGATCTTACTCGTCTGAAATCCGAATTAGACCGGATGATGGTATGCAACAAAATACACTAAACGGATTATACTATCCATCCGATTTGATTGTTATATATCTATATATACAATAATTAGACAGAGATTCAAAGGAACAAGTAGGGCTCTAGAAATGAACTTTACCCACGTTTTTATACATTACCTCGCTTCATTACATGGGATACCAATAAATTCATTGATCTTATGTCAATTTGTACATATATTGTTATAAAAGAAGCGACAAAAGATAAAGAGAAACGTAAAGAAAACAACAAAACGTAAAGAAAACAACACACAAATTTACGTGGTTCACTAACCGTATATTAGTTACATCCACATGGCAGAAGGGAGGAGAGTTTTATTGATAATGAGGAGATTACAGATTTCAAATTCGGGTACAGATTGTTATGATATGCATAATTGTTAGGTGTGTCTTAAAGAGTTTATATGCTACTCTGTGACACCAATACAAAATAATCTAAAAAGGCCCAAAACAAAAGTATAAAAACCTAGCCCAAACAGATATCAAATACCGTTTCCGTAATAAAATCATTCGAAGCGACAACTAATATATTCAACTATTCAAGGCACAAATATTTGTCAATTGGTCTCCCTTGTGACGGGTTACCATTTGTGGCGGATATTTTGTGAGATAAAATGGTAACAAAATGGGTTAGTGGAGAAAGGGGACCACATGAATAGTGTTGCAGAGAGAGAAAAAGTGGGTACTTTGTGAGGTAAAATGATATCCGTCTTCAGCTTGTGACGGATATGTCATGTCTTCAATGAGAATTTGTGAATATTTGCATCCTATTTTTTCGAGTTGGGTTGTTGGTTATAACCAATAGCCACCACTTTCCTCCGTCATCCTAACTAATGACAAGTTGGTCTTGTAACTGACTACTTCATGTCTACATATTGCATTAATTCTTGTTATCAAATTGTTAAGTTTTTTTTTTTTTTTTTGCGTGTTAATAAAAATATAAATATGATTTTTAGTTAAAGGGTACCCTTAGTTAAATGGGAGCGTTTGGAAGATGGAACAATATAATATTAAAATATTAATTCTCATTTCAGACGGACTATTTCATTTGAGGTTTCAGACGTTCTTATGTGACCATTTTTATAGTAAAATATAAACATTTAAACTGGATCATATTTAAACTGAGTCACATTTAACTGTAAATGAGTCACATATAACTCATCTGAAATCCTTAGACAAAAATGACCGTCTAAAAAGAGACTTTCAGATATTAAAAGGAGACCTTCAGATATTAAAATAGTACTTCGTATTATGATGGTCCATTAAATTCACTTTTGCGAGATGATAATGATCCAATAAAAAGGTCAAATGCAAAGCAACCAGAAACATAAACGCAAATGCAGTTCCTTGAGCTTTACTATTTAGCTGCCATGTGCTCTGCATTATCGTCAACTTTTTCGTGACAGACAAAATGACCTTTCTGCTTCTTTGTACTTCCCAGAGGAATAACAAAGCAATGTACAATTACAAACAACAACTGTTTTCATGCACTGAAAAATACAAACTTATTCCTAAATCAGCAAGTATGAGCATATTCGTCACAAGTTTACGACGAGTTAAGTATTATCCATGTAGATAGATAAGACAAAGCAAATTGTTACTCCTTAGGCATTCTGCTTTTGCCTTATCTACCCACATGGGTAGTCCTTGACTCGTCGCAAGCTCACGACCGATATACCCGTCACAATTGAGAATTTGTGATCCTAAATTTCAAATCTTCAAACATAAATTAGTTATATTAGGTCACTAATGCAAAGTAAAATAATGGAGAAAAAAATAGCGAAAACGACAACAAAACAAGAAATAAGAAAATGGAGAAACAAATAAATGAAAAATAAAACCGAGCTATTGTTAAAACATATAGCGCCGTATTTATGAGATAACTAAATACGAGTAGAAAGTAATATCAAGATGAAAAAATGTACTGAGTGACAGCATTAGTAAAATTAGCAAATTAGGCACCGACCGTCCTTGTGCTTCTCCGGAGTTTAGTGAAACCCGTCACTGTCGATCCTGGCATGCGGTTTCAGTCTATGAAAGAGATCGTTATTGGCCCCTACCCCAACCTTTGGAAAACGTTGTCAATGCATTTTGATTTGGATCACCCCAATTCCGGAGACGTAATAGACAACGCTAGTAGGAAAAATGGAAATTATTCAAGGAGATCCTAGCTCCTTACAACCGAAGTAGTTATTTTGAATGAACTACTGCCGCAATACAACCCAAACCTAATTGTCCCGACCCTTTAGAGCTGACTCATAATCGACCCGAGTGATCTAATTGGCACCTCTACAATCAGACATGCATATAGGGGCTTTTTTTTTTTATTGTAAGTTACAAATCAAACGAGAAAATGCTAATATTACTCAGGTTGTAGTGGTAATTGGTCAACTTAGTAACGTACATAGAGAACGTGAGCAGGCGAGGTAATCACAAACCAGTGAGTCTCACCACCAACGCTGAATTTTTTTCCCGGTGGTGGTGCCAGCGATTTTCCTTGGTGGCTAGTTATTTTCACTTTGGGGATGTTTAGAGTAAGCCATCCTAATGCCACAGTAATACGTATTATACTAGGCCATAGACTGAGCAACTAACCGAAGTGAGAATTGATTTTTCAGATGCAGAGCAGGCTAATTTTGCCTTTCGAGACGTCCTTGTATTTTCTTCAGCAAGAAATGTGAGCTTTTCAGCTTCCTGATGTCTTTACCACAAACCTCATCGAGGTGTTTTGGAGTAAGCTAGTGTCTATAATCGTAACAAAAACAATCAAAGTAATGTGTACCTTTCTTTAACCTTGAATGTGATTGTCTGGCTCTGGATGATGCAAAACTCATGGCACATGCTCAATACACATACTAACGAAAATGCCATACATTATACAGTAAATAACAATAGTCTAACTTCACGACAGTTACGACACGGCTACTTCGGTGGTAACAAATGCCGGATTGCATAAACCGACAAGCAATAGTACTCGATAAGTCTAGAATTACACGTTATCATCATCATCATCATCATCATCATCATCATCACTCCTTGTGTTGTATCGGTTCACCCTAATTCCGGGAAAGAATGAGTTTCGGTCTTCATATCTAGCCATAGCCACAATCTTCGGACTACAAAGAATAGAGAATAAAGAATGGTTGCAAGTCGGTTTATCTTCACGTACACTATTGTGTAAAACAGTTTCACATAAGTGATATCGTAAATCCGCATGTGATTTGCCTAAATACCCCTACAAAAAATACTCTGGTTACTAAAATATTCTTTTATAGGGGCATTTGGATAAATAACATACAATTTTACAACATCTTCGTGTAAAACTATCTTACAAGACTTTTCGTATCCCCAGGACTTTACCCATGGAAGTACAACAGGCAACAATCCTCGGAAAGGTTAAAGTGTTTGGGGCTGTGTGTCAGGATCAAATATATTGACCAAAAACCGGTGAATCATCTCGAAGCTGGTGAATGTAATAACAGCAGCCGGGGTAGTCCTCAGTAGATTGGTAGCACAACCCCTATAAAACCCAGAGATGCCCTCTTGTTGAAATACTTTCCTGACACAATCGGTCACTCCTAAATATCGCTTCTCTGAGTGATGCCCTTGCTCTTGTAGTCGTGATCGCACAACCTATCAAATTAACTTATTGGGATTATATAATATTCCTAAGTAGAATGTGTGCATGAAATTAGAAGTAATGTCTGACAAATCAGAGTATCATTGTATGAAGAGAAGCCAAAAGATGAATGAAGGGGAATTTTTTCTTTAACAAGTGCCAAAGATATTGCACATTAATCTTCTCCCTGCCGACAAAATTACATCTTCCACAATATACCATTCTTCTGAGACCAAAGGAATACTAACAAATGAATCCCATCCCAATATGATGGTTGTGCTATCTCAATATCCACTCACTTTGACCAACTCTATGTATTGATCAAAATATATTCACACAATTCCCGTTAACCCAATAAACTAATAAAATAAACTAAGCTTTATAATCCTATCCCAAAAATGATGAATGAAAATGCTTATTTTTAAGTTGTTTGGTTGGATTATTGATTCAACCCAAATATAACACTTTTAAACAAATGGGTTATTCGAGGTTCGTGTCAAAAGAGCTTAACCCTAACCCAACCCATTTAAGTTTCGTGTCGTGTCCGTGTCAACTCAATTACTTAAATGGGTCACAACGTCTTAACCCTGGGTTCGTGTCGTGTTTTCGAGTCGTGTCAATGATTGCCAATCTCTAGTTGACAGTAGGTATTAGGCCCTATGGTGGCGGTAGGTAGTAGGCGTAATAGTATGAGTGGTAGGCTAACTGGTGGGTGATCCTGTCAGATGAATAGCTGAAGTGAAATAGGTTTTGTTATAAGTCTAGTCCACTTGCCTCATTTTGTTCCATTTAATATTACCTAGCTAAATCCATGTGTCCAAATGAAATGGGAAGAACGCAATTGCAAAGGAGGGAGTAATTAAAGTTTAAGCAGAAAGAGTCAACTATCAGACCCTACTAAGAACAAAATAAAATAACAAAGTCACTTGGTTTGGTTAAGAAAATAAATGAATCTTCATCGAAAGATTAAGATTATGAAAAAGCGTAAGCGCCTCATTCAGTAAGCAATGGCATCCAAAAGGAAATCGTCCACAAACACAACTATACATCTGTAACAGCATGTGAGGTTCAGATAGCTTCATACCTCGTGAGGGTAAGTCAATGTCGAGGCGCAAATTTTGGACACTGAAGAAGCAACCGCAACATCACAAACATTAAGCTTATCAACATCCGTTTCATCTACAGAAGCCGAAGTATTCACACAAGTTATGGGATCAGATATTTATTAAATCCATGTTAATTTACAGCTGCACAAAATGTACCTTTGTTTGCCAAATAGCCTTTGACTTGCTCATAGATAGGGAACTGGATGGCAACGTGACTGATTCCAGCCAATGCAGGGACCAACCCACTGATTATCCAAATTTTACACCACAAAGTTATTGACGCTAATAGAGTATGTATGTGCATCATACAAAGAAGAATCACAAACTCCCTCCTCCCTAATCCCCGCAATTAAACACAGACTTGTTCTCTTCAACTGGTGTTTAATTTTGCAAAAGTTCAATTACAGTAATACTACAACAAAAACAATATGTTGGGTTGGGTTTGAGGGAAGCTTGGACGTACGTAACCTACTCCCATATTTAACACAGACAGTTTAGAATGCCCCGTTATATAAAATCATGTCATAAAATGTGTCAATACTCTGCTACTCACGATACAAGAAGCATAGAGAACTTGGTTAGCCATTTTGCTTTATTCCGTCAATTAGGGTCAATGTTTTGCAAAGAAGTTGAATCCTTGAAATCTGAAGTGTTAAAAAATAGCCGAAAGCAGGTGGAAAATAATTTTATAATCCCTCAGTTCCATTTAATTATTTCTGTTGCTTTTGGAACGAAGTTTTACTAGAGGGATATGCAAAATGTAATTGAAGTTGGCTGATTTTGAGCAATAGATAACTATTGTTCACTGTGAAGAAAGCTGGGAGTTTAAGTTAGCCATAGCCTATACGATAGTTGCTTTCAAAAAGAGAAAGGGGAAAAAAGAAAGGACATTTTTTTTGTTTTTGACATGCCAAAGACTTGCCGAAAACATAAACAATCAAAATATCAAATGCCAGCGCCCAAAATAGAAAACGTAAACAACGAAATGATACAAAAGGGGGCAGAACTTTAGATGTTTTTGGAAGATTATATGAAGATGTAGTTGCCAGTTGTAAAATAACATCAACAGCCGTGGTAGGGTTGTCACTAAAAAAAAGGTATACTTGGAAGGATCTGACAGTCAACCAAAATAAAATAAGCTACCTGGAATTTTCAGTTAACTAAAATCACTTGAGGTTCATTTTACTAAAAAAACTTCAAATTCTTTTAAAAATCACTGTTGTCATTTAATTAAGTGACCCGGCTGGCATACCAAACATAGCCATGTTCTGAATAGCTCGGATTTTTTTCACGTGAAGAGAACCAACCATAGAAAGACTAAAGTAAAACCAACCTGTACAATCCACGTATACCCTCCTCCTGGGCTATTCTCCTCAAAGCAGATAGAGTGCTCTTGTAGGGAACAACGCCTTCTCTCATTCCTTGTGTCTGTAGGGTAAATGCTCGGTAAAAAAACAGAACTTTCCAAAAGGGGACAGTACATGGCATTAGTTATATACTACTTATATTCATCATAATCATCAAAATAGCACACATATTGGTTCGGGTTTGTTAGAACGAAAATTACAAAGAATGCAACTTCAAAAAAAATAAAGAAATATAAAAGAAAATAGTTGTCAAAGACCAACCTGGAATCTTGTCTTCACTACCCAAAGAGGATTTGTAACCATGATTGTAGAAGCCCCAGCACCGGAAGCAGCGATCATATTGGCACCCACTGAAAGTTGATGATTCCCATCTACTATAGCACCACAGCTGAGAAATGTTACAATCATAAAAGGAAAATAATGCAGGCTAGTTAACCATAATCAAGTACTCTATTTTCTCGTATCGTAAGATCAGATGTTTAGATATAAGAAAAGGTCATGAACTAACCATCAGTGCCCAGGTGGCTTTTTAGATGTTCGTACATTGTAAAATACACCTGCAATCAATACACGGTGACTCGCTCAAATGACAGTTATACAGAGTGCTAGGCGTCAAAGCATGAACGCACAATAAATTGATCTGTGGTAAAACAAGATCCATTGACCAAAACTCTGAATGATATGCCTACAGACTATTGAAATAAATAAAGTTTTAGGATTAGGAAATACATCTTAGTTAAACCTTCATAAAACTCACCACAAGAAGTCTTTGTTCATTGCATAATTACAAATCAGGGAACATGTGCCAAAAAAAAAGGTGGCCTTATGTCTGGAATTAAGTATGCTACAAAATAGTAACTACTTCTTACCGCCCAGTTTGGAAGTAAAGCCAAGACAGTCGGTGAAAGACCACGATACATCCCACGAAGACCTTCCTTATGAAATATATGTCCCAAACTATTAACTATGACACTACCTGGAATTAAAAAATAATAATAAATCAGTAACTGAATGAAGCATAACATAGTAAGAGTCTAAGACCACATAACAGATATGAAAGTGACAACAGTGAAGCAAAAAAATAAGTCCACAACTGTCCTCTTTCTAGATAGAAGAATCATTCCTTGAAATATTCAATACAGTCTAATAAATAAAACACAAGAAACACAAGAGCTGCCTCTCAGAAGTAAACCCCACTCTTAAAATGAGTAAAAATGGATTGAAGAAGTAGGGGTCGAAGACTACGAGAGACCAGATGGTATACGGTATACCTATTGATGTTTAGAGGTGTTTGGGGGAGAGAGGAATCGAATGGGTAATCATGCTTTTCAACAAGATTTGCAAAAGCAACAAGATATATTCTTCAAACAAAGAATTAACTGCAATAACTCCCAAATAAAAATATATTTTCTACATTTTCCACTTTTTGCTTTTGCTGACAATTAAACAATTATCCCCAAATTTAACTATTCACATCTTAGTCTGATTCTGTGCCAACTTAAGAATCATAAGGCCACAATAAAAGCATGATCCTACAACAAATCAAAGACATTACTCTATTGTTTCAAATGACATCAGCAATGAAAAACACGCCCAAGCCCTCTCAAAACGCAACACCAAAACTTAAAAAACTAACATTATAGTAAGAAATTTCCCAAAGACATTCTTCCACCATATATAGTACTTCCTTCAAATCCAAACATCCCATAACTTCAAAAGTCCTCTGAACAAAAAAAGTGGGACCAAGGTATTTGGATTTGAAAGGAGTGAGTATTAAAAACTTGATCCCATAAGGTTAGAAGATTCCAATTGTTTTAAAAGGGGCCTGGAACAAAGAAACTTGTAAACTTTAACATTCTCACAGTTTTGATAGTAAAACTTAATTCGAAGCACACTTTTTTAGTGATATGTACTATGTAGATTGGGAGGGGAATGTTTAGCCATGTATAACTTGCCTCAATTGAATATTTATTTAATCAATCTCTCTGCTCCTTGTTTGTGGAAATATTTTCCAGATCTCTCCAAAATTACTGGTAAATTGAGAGAGTTTTCTTCACAACCATCTTTTCTCTTCTCCATGGTTGTATAGATTTCTTGTCTTATTTAGTTCTTTTATTGAAAAAATTTCAGTTTTCTTTCTTGATTCTCTCCTTCTTAAAGACTGGACTTTAATTTACTCTCCATTTTAGCCTAGGAGAGTTTATTTTAGTCATATGTCTTAGTTAAAGAAGGTTTAAATAAAGAAGTTAAGAACAATATTTCAAGAGTGTTTCTTTGTACCTTAATCAGTGTTGATGATAGAAATGAAAGTATATGATAATGGGGGTTGGAACTTGGAGCTTTTACGAATTTCTACTGAAATATTAATGTATTATCATCACATTTTGAGGTCTCCTTGTTCCCCATTTAGAATTATTTGCACTTTTTATAATTTTGGTACTCTATGTCTTAAGTTTATTTTTTCTATTATTCTTTAATTGTTTGTTGAGGGATTTAAAGTGAAATTCCTCTTGAAATTTCCTCTTTGATGCCCTTTTATTATGCTTGATCCTTGATAATTGAAAACCAATGATTTTCTTTTATCTTTCGTATCCACAAGGATATTATAGATTGATTTCGATCAATCTAGTTTCTTTACCTTATCAAAAAAAAAAAAAAAAAAAAAACAATGCCCTGCCAAAAGATACAAATTCATATGAAAATGTAACCTTACATTGACAAGCATTTCCAGACAGCAAGCGGTCCCACAGGAGGTCAGGAAAACACCTTTGAAATTGACACACTACAAATTCCAAAGGCCCACTCTCAGACATTCGCTCATTAATTCAACATACAAAGCCTACAACCTGAGAGAAGCTTGTTTTTTATCAATGTCTTATACTACACCCTTTGAAAATTGAAAGAAGACAATGTCAGAAATTTCTCCAACATGAAAGATGGAGAAATAATGTCCCCTTCTTAGATAAAAACTTTATAATACATGCCATAAAATATCAGCCCGTACAAAAAGTTTTCCAGCTTAAACGTCGATATTTTCCGATATATACAGGACCTTTCATAGATAGCAGAAATTTGGCCACCATGGCTAATATATGACAGACGACAAAATTCCAAGTCAATGTATAATTTAAACATCTGATATCTAAACCATAGAGAAGCAACCATCTTTAGCTTTATCGCTGCATTGTACGGTGCAATCATCCCTGATTGCTACCGCAATAGATACCACAATTTAATACCACACTTACACACCTTGCTTGTGGTAGACTCCTTGGTAGTTTAGTACATAATGCTTAAAAACATGAAACTTCCTAGGTCTTCAGACTTGACCATTCTCTTTCTATAGTAATGAAACTTCAAGCTATATAGAAACATCAATACCGGTTGTCTCATAGGCTCCTGCTATGGCGAGATAGGGGGTCAAATGTATGCAATCTTACCTCCATATATTGAGAAACAAATAATTCAGTTTATCAGAGTTGAGACTGGACTGCCACGTAGTATTACAGGAATAACACAAGAGCCTCGGCAAGGACAAAAGCAATAAGGCTCTGAGCAAAAGATATATTGATACCTTTTAGATAGAAAACAGTAGGGCTTTTATAACAATATTACACCCACCATCGAAACGAGATAATAAAAACTCAGAAACTGCAAAGAAGACAGAATCCTTCTAGTGACCCCCAGCAAACCTCAATGTAGCCTGTCTAGAGACATTTGATCCATCAATCAACTACCGCGAAAAAGAAGACAAAGGATCCCCTAGTCACAAACATGTCGATACCTTCCAAGCTTACAAACCTTAAATTCTTAAAGTGGTCTTCATTAACAAGGAAAAGTGAACATGATTCCCTCCCATTGCAATTCATTTATCTAGAGTCTTGACAGTAAACTAAAATCCTTCAATTCCATATTCATCCAATTCAAATAAATAGGTCAAGAGCCCTTCTTAAATCCAAGCCGCCAAACGTTGCATCAAAATAAATGAGCGGAATTTGTATAGTGCCGTATAATACAATACACAAACCTTAACTAAGAGAACCTATAGGTCCTCATAACTAGGTGATAATCGAAGAGCTCATGCACCATAAATAACAAACATAAATTTATCGAAGTGATATGTTAGACCTACTCAGCAACAGTAAGAGTTCCCATGCCATTTACTCCCATGATCGAAAATAAGTCACCTTCATCTCCTTGTTTTTAACATAATATGTAATTATTTATAACCAATGACTTCATACGATGTTTCATGATAACAACCCTAGCTAAGCTAGCAAATTAGTTAAAACACGCACATAAAAATCCCTCTTATGCCATAAGAGACCAAAGCTTCTCACTTTACACTGTAACTGAAATAGTCGGGGGAAAAACATTATCTACCCTTCACCTAAATTCCGTATCACTTTCTCTTTGTGCGATAACTTGGTTCAACCAGTCACACATACTGCCTCAAAACTTCCAGTCCAAAATAATTTTATAATGCTTTGCAATTAGTCCCATGAAACTACTTTATATCATCAGTCCACTAAGCTAGTATTTTAGGATAGCATAAATCGGAATCACTATCAGTCACAATTTTCCATGAACTAGTAATCCTACGAAATCCATAAAGCTAAGCATCTATGATCACAGACTTCCTGAGCTAATATAGCTAGCTAACAGAGTAACAAAAACCCTTGTCTCCCTAAAGAATGTTGTATGCGCCATTTTTGTGAAACCGATGCATCGTCTAAAGCGATTAACCGATAATTCAGTCGGTCAATTTCCCAATTGAGATTCATACAAGTATACTACAACAACCGTAAGTCAAAATTTGCATTAGAGAAGAAATCGGGTACCTTTGCCGGCTCCATTCTCGAGGGTGGAACGCCCATGAACTTGGAGCCTAGTTTTAATAACATCTAACGGACATACAAAAGTCGCCGCAATTACACCTGCAAAACAAATACACCAATAAAATCTCCCAATTTTACATCAATGATCACAATAACTACTCTCAGATTTATCAACAAAAATTACCGGCTGCGGCACCGGCTGCGGCGTTACAAAGGATCGCGGAACTAGGGGGAGTGGAATCTGCGGCAGCCATTTAAATTACTATAAAGAACCTGAAATGTGTTGAAATTTTTCCGAACGACGAAAGATGAAATTACAAAAAAGTCCTCCCTTGAGAGGCCAGTTGTTGACGAGCAGATCAGTTGCATGGCCAGCAAAACTCCGCTTAATTAAATTCCAATTCCAGTTACATACAATTAATTACACACGCAAAAATGCAATGTTGTTGTTGATTTTCCCTAATTTCGGAAAATTTAGGGTTTAATTCAATGTAAGTTGATTGGAGAGGAAGAACGAAGACGAGAAAGAGAAGGTAGATGAAGAGAAATTAAATGAGAAAATTTGAGATTGGAGTGGGATGAGAGAGATAGTTGAATCTGGGTAGATTTTTCAAGAATCTGGATATACAGATATAGAAGTACTTGCTTGATTCATGAATTTAGACCTGACTATAACGGGGTTGGATATATCGTGTTAGACCCATTAATTACAGATGAGGTTAGGTGGGAGCAATCTTGTTATGGTGATCCTACTTTGTATTGATGAGCTTATTAAGATCGAATTGGTAGGATTGGATCGTAGAATTGTAAGATCCTACAAACTAACTAAAATACATAATTTCGTTATCAAAATATGTTAAAATTTCGTGTTTAAATCTTAAAACACTATTATCTTAGCATGTGTCTATAAATTGTTCTCGTTTATGGAAATTTTTTACCTTAAAATTCGTTTATAAAATTTTAGTGACCGAAAAAATTGAAATTGTAATAATGTAGGATCGGGTTAAGATTCTACTTTAAAAAAAATTGAGACAAGTTGAATCATAAGATCCTACAAAATTAAGATCCTACCTAGGATCGGGATCGGTCATCACTTTTTGGATCGCGGAATCGTAAGAACCTACGATCCAGATCAGAAGTTTAACAACAATGGGTGGGAGGCTGGGAATGCCGTGAAATTTCTAAAATGTGAATTTGATTCGGGTTTTAATTCGATTATTATAGGATTTATAATCATTTTGTTTCAATTATTTGTTTGTCATTTTTATTCAGATATTTTAATCAAAGGCATTGGGATGGAGGGAGTAGCTTGGGAGAGACGGTCTTTCAATAAGTTATTGAGAGACTAGTCTTCCGTCTAGTCTTTCGTCTTTCAGGAGACCTACTCGATTGAATATGATCGCATTTAACTAATTTGTTACTGTACTCCTTATAAGCTTATACCTTATTCTAATGTAAAAATGAAGGTAATTTTGTATGTTTTTCGTACTTCATTTAATGATATTTACGAAATTTTAAGTAAGTATACTTAATTTTACTCCGTATAATATTAGTGTATACTTTGCATTTCGTTGTATCTAGTTGTCTTTCATGCTCAGGGGCGTAGCTACTAAGTAGCATGGGGTAGCAGCTGCTACCCCAAACCCAGAAAATTCAATGAGAAAGATGATGATCTGCTACACCGTATATTGCTGGTTTGGTTAAAAGTATAATTAATAATTACGTTTCAATGTTTGCATTAGTCTGTTTGTGGTCCAGTGGTTCTGTTGTTGTCTTTTCTACAGGACATCCGGGATCAATTCCTATCAACTGCGTTTTTTTTGCATTAACTAATACTCCAATAGCTTGTTTTTCATATTCTTAAAATCCCAACTTATTCGATTACATAAATTTATATATACTACTCCTTTGTTTTAGTATACTCTCTATGTCCCCATCATTTAATTTATTTACCTTTGATTAAAGCAACTCTTACATGGAATATAAAAGGTAAGCAAATGATTGAGAAGGAAAGAGTGATATATATGACGCTTTTCACTTTTGTTTCATCTATCTTATTCGTCCCATTTTAACCTTAAGACGAGTATAACTGTCGTAAACAAGAATTTGTGTCTAAAATATGACAACAACCACGACAATAATGACGAAAAAATTTACCTTATTTCCAAATTAAAAAAAAAAAAGTGATTATTATAGATGATAAAAAATAAACGGGTTACTATAAAATATAAGTTGTTCTTATGCTTACGCTTCTTTCAATAGGGGCTTATTTGTCACTTTTCCGGGAAGATAACTTATAAGAGTTTCGCTACCCTATAATTTAAACCCTGGCTCCGCCCCTGTTCATGCTTAATTGTTTTGTGTATGAATTAAAAAAATAATTAGAGTTGCCTTCAAAAAAAAAAAATTAGAGTTGGATGTCTTCATCTTACTTGAACTTTCGACTAATGGATTAGATTTTAAGAAATAGTTACATTTGTGTCGGTCCTATAGTTTGGAGATTGATATGTTTTAGATATTAGTGTATAACAAATAACAATAACAGATTGATATTTACAATTTTATAAATAAATTATGATTTAGTTAGGGTAAAACTCGATTAAAGGCTAGTTATATTCAGCTCCAATAAATTTGATTACAATTTTATAAATAAATTCAACATATTTTGGTTCAATTGATTGTATGATTCGGACGGTTTTCCCATATATTTCCTCTGTTATTGTTATTTGTTATCTATTTCTTTTTTTGGGTTTATTACTCAATTGTTATTTATTTCTATTTTTAGTAAGTTTTATAGGGCAAGTAGATATGTAAAGTGTGAAGTGGACATGTGAGACTGAGAGAAACTCCTTAATTTATCATTATTTTTCTCTCTTTTTTGTCACTTAGTTAATCTTTATGTCAAAATAAATAGATAATAAATGAAAGAAACGAGAGAGTAACCTACTTATCTACCGTCTATTTAACCACAAAATGAGGACGGCTCGCCACATATGACATATGACCAAAAATAATTTTAAACGAGAATAAAAAAGAGGAATGGAAAATTCTGTGGTCATTAGTAAGAGAGATTGTGTTGTGACTTGTGTGACTTTGTGAGGCACATATACGTCCATCATCATGTTTGCTAGTGGGAAGTTTCTCTTTTAGGAATTGAGATGATGTACAAATTGCGCATCAACATCAATGGATAAGCTCTACTAGTGCAAGCTGCCTTTAGAAGCATTTTTTTGACTTGTTGCTCCTTTTTTCATGGATAAAATTGACACAAAATCTCATTGAAGACAGCACGTATCCGTCATTTTGGAGTGACGGATATCATTTCCTCTTACAAATGACCCAAATAGAGGAGAGAAGGAAGCACATGAGGGTGCCCCCACCTTGTCCCCCTATCCGTTTTGTAAATGGCATTACCCGTCACTTGCTCCGACCCGTCTTCAGCAAGACTAACTGTAAAATTGAAAGGATGACTATCTACCTTCTTCCTTTTATGTTCTCTTCTACTTTTTTTTTATTTTCCTCTCACAATTAATTAAGTTAATATATATCGTGCGAGGTCGAATGACAAGTAGAGAAGACTAAATATACAATATTTAAATCAGTTGTTACTTATTAGAGGAGAAGGTAGACAACAATTCTCTATGATTGGATATTGAAGACGAGACATTCGGCACAATCTATAAAATATAATTAAAAGGCTACCCTAAAATGACAAATAAACGTCACCTAGACAAATCCACGTAGGATCCAAAAAGCCACCTAGATTAAAATCTAATGTGACGTGACATATTTAAATATTTTTTGGTCTAAACCATCCGGTAATCCGAACCACATTGGGCTGACTAATCCGGATTTTGGGGCGTGTCCAAGGATAACGGTATTTAAACCCCTCCCAATCGCAGTTGTGGGGGATCGATCCGCAGACCACCCTACCAAGCGCAGCCCCATGCTACCACTGCGCCAACCAACGATTGGTGCATATTTAAATGTGATGTTGCATATTTTTAATGTGATATGGCGAATTAATGTGACATGGATTATCAATTTATTATTACATGACATTAATTTAAATCATTTATCTATAAATTAATTTAATTCACTTATATCTATAATATGAAAGATTATTATCATTATTCTTAAATTAATTTTGTACATTAAATATATTGTCTTCCAAAATTTATATAACTCTTACAAATTTACATCAAATTTAATAATTTATAATTAATATTGATATTTTAATTGAAATTTTTGTAAAACATGTTAATAAATTTTCATAATTTATAATTAAAATTGAAGTTTTAATTGAAATTTTTGTAATAAATATGTTAAGGAATTAATTAAACCTCTTCATATTACTAAACACTCACCATTATTAACATTTTCTTATTTAATTCATTGTTTATAAAATTTTTGTAATAAAACCTGTTAATAAATTAATTAAACCTCTTCATATTATTGAACACCCACCATTATTAACATTTTCCAATTTAATTTTTTTTAATTAAACATGGTAATAAATTGATTAAAACTTTTCATAATACTTACACACACCTAATTAATTAAAAGTTTTTCCTATTTAATTAATTTTTGTAATATAATATGTTAATAATTTTATTGAAACTCCTTATATTACTCAACACCCATAATTTTAATTAACATTTTGTCTTATTTAATTCATCTCTTGAGGTCCTCGGCAATCAATTATCTAATTTAATAATACCACAAAATAAATTAAAAATTAAATTAAAATATGAGAATTTATGGTTGTGTAATGACTATAAAACCTACTGTTCCGGGTTTAATTCCAGAGCAGATATTTGCTACCACTCGTAGCTCGTAGGATGATGTCCTTGCTTGAATCCTCCTTGCGGTCTCCTGAAACGATGAACAAACTGAGGGCTCGGCTTTGGCCGAGCGTACTCACTCCGACGCTCAAGTCAGTTAACTTAGAGAGGTAAGTCGTTGTTACTTGGCTAAGAGTATAATGTAGAGAGATAAGGAAGATATTACCAGATGAATAGTGGTTATTAGGTTAATTTGTGGATCCCCTCCTCAATGAAGGTTGAGGAGTATTTATAGACTTTCACCTTTTGTCACGTAGTGGCCAAGTGGCCAAGTGGCTAGCAGGTGGAAAGACTGATCTACCCTTGGCCGAGTGACCAATGCCAGGCCGACGGGCCCTATTGACTCACCGCCGAGGGGTCTTGGATATGAGTACGCGGGTATGTGTCCCATTTGGCGGTTGTTGCCCCGCCGAGACCAGTCGACAGTAGATGGGGCGCGCGTCGGCTAGGGTTGTCTAAGTCTTTGACTTTTTTGTGGATACTTTTGACCTTGCTCAATATGTTGACTTGGTCGGTCGGTGCGAGAATATGCCCCATCAATTTGCCCCGCCGTAGTCTATGCCGTGGTATGGGCTCCGATGTACGTTGAGCGTATATTCTGCGCAAGTATTTTTGCAAAAATTTCTGCATCGGCTTCTTCTGATCCGTCGGCGTGGTTCTTGTTAGGCCGTACCATATCCCCCTTCCACATGGATGCGTAAAGGGGATCCGATGTGGAAAATAATGTGACGCTGGCCGAGACCAGGGCTGGGAGTGCCGGTTGTTTTTGGTTGCCCCCGGCCGGTGCTTCCTAACTTGGCTGATCAGGTGGCCGGCGGAGAGCATGTACTTAGGAATTTGTTGAGGAAGGTGAATGGGCGTGTTGGAGACGCTTGGTTACTGTTGCATTGATTGACGTTCAACTGTTGCAACGATTGACATTCCGCGGTTGCATGTCCGACACGTGTCTGTTCGCTGATTGGTTGACGTTTCATGGGCTGTGCCCTGATTGGTCCTCTTCCATGGGCTTTTCCCTATAAATAGGGCTGTTTTTTCGTGATTTTGGCCATTATTTTCATTTCCTCAAATTTTCTTAAATTTTCTCCCAAAATCTTCATTTCTCTAAACTTTCAAGGGCTGCTTTTCCTTCCAATCTTTAGTCTTCGATCCGGCGAGTGTTTTTCTTCGAGGTAAACAAACAAATTCTCTTCTATTTTGTTAGTATTTGTTGTGAAAATGTCTTCTGCTGGTGCTGGACCTAGTGAACCTGCGTCGGGGGGCCCTAGGTCTCCTTCTCCCGAAGTCGATCCTCGGATTCTGGAAGAATGGGAGGATGATTCTGACGTCGATGATGACGCGGACGATTTTGGTGATGATGCCGAGGAGGCTCGTCCTAATACCGTGAGGCGGTACGTTATGGATCACGGCCTTGCCTGTAAAGTCCGTCTTGATTGTGCTTGGACCCATAAGTTAGCCCGCTGTTCTGGTGAGATATTATTCGAGAAACATTTCTTCTTTGGTGAGGGCTACGAAATTGTTATTCCGGAGGAGGATCAGGCTGTCTGTTGCCCTCCACCGGGCCACACTGGCGTATATATGCGACATTTGGAGTATGGGCTCCGGTTTCCGCTGGATGGGCATGTTGTGGCCATCCTTAAGGCCATGAACGTTGCCGTTGCCCAATTGCACCCATTGGCTATGAGGACCATAATCGGGTTTGTCTGGCTTTGTCTCTTCAAGGGGGAGGCCCCAACGGTGAACTTATTTCGCCGACTTCATTACCTCCAGCCGTCATTCTCCGGCCACGCCGGTTGGTACAGTGTGCACACGGAGAAGGGTTATGTCTCTCACGACAAACTTTCCTCTTGCAAGGGCCGGCGGTGGTCGGTGGGTGTACGTTAAGGTGCCGGACGACTATTCGCTGCCCTGCTCCTTTCAGCATCAAGTTAACTTGCGGTGTGAGACTAAGGCGGAGCATGACAGATGGGTCTCCCGGAAGAAACTCAAAATGGATGCTGGCAGGGTTCCTCTCTCGGAGGACGAGAGGCTGGCAATGCGGCTTTTTGAGGTAGACAAGGGTGGGCTGCCGAAAAGATGGATTCCCCCAACGCAGATCATTCTTCAGGATGAGCCGCTTTGCCATGTCGGCCTCATACCGGCCCTAGCGCAGGGTGAGTAGGGTCGGTGTGAGGCCCATCACCGTTCTCATTGTGTCCTTGAACTCTGATTCATTTCTTCTTCTTAAATCTTGCTTTGTTTCCTTCGCAGGCCATTTTGGACCGGACCTGTCTGAGGATATCCTCCGGAGAATGGGGCTGAACAAAGACAAGACCGTTGCTAACCTACATCCCAAAGCTCTCCCTAACGACCGCAGGAGGTCGCCGACTGAGCTTATGGAGCAGCGGCTGAAAAGCTTGAGTGCGGTGGAGACCCAGGCGAAGGTCGTGAGTAACGTGCCGCGCCATACGCGAAAAACGAGGTCCTCGGCGGTGGTAGCGTCGGCGTCGGCTCCGCCTTCCATCCCCCCTGTTCAGGAGAAGACGGTGGAGATCATTTGTATCTCCAACGGGGATGACTCCGACCAGGAGGAGGGGTCGCCTCTTGTCCGTAAAAGAAAGCAGACGGCCTTTACCGCGACTGTTGATTCTGCTGCTGACGAGGAGACGCGTCTTTCGGCCAAGAAGGCCAAGCACGGTATTGTTCTGTCTGTGGCTTCAGATTTAGCCGGTTCCTTAGGCGCCGCTCGTGATGAGTTCTCGGCATGTCAGCGTATGTCGATACTTACGCTTACTTTAAATTTTGTAGATCGGCCGCAGTCGTCCACCGCTCCTGTTGGGCAGCAAGTGGAGGGGAGTTCTGTGCGGGCTGGTGATCAACACGTCATCGTGAACTCTTAATCCCAGAAGGTTTTCCTCTCCCAGCCACAGGCCGGTGATCAAAATGTCACCACTGTTTCTTCATCCCAGAAGGTTTCCTTCTCCCAGCTCATAGATGAGGGCACGGAGCTGATCAAGGAGCTGGCGAGATGGAACAGTCTTACCGGTGCTCGTATCGTAGAGCAGGAGAAAGTCGTGGCTCAATCCGCTTTCGAGCTTAATGCCATTAAGAAGGTGGCCGTGAAGGCAAAGCGGGATCTTCTTAATGAGCAGAGGCTTAGGGGGGATGCTGAGAGGGCGCTCTTGGCTGAAAGAAAACTTAGGCAGGACGTTGAAAAGGAGGTCCTTCTTGAGAGAGCCAAGGCGAGGCGCGGGCACTGAAACCGCTAAGTCTGGCGGGGAAGTGTACACTTGTGCAGAGGCGCGCCGACCTCTACCTCCAGCAGAGGAATGAATCGAGGGACCTGTTTAAGGCCCAGGCGGAGGTGGTTCGGACCAGGGATGCCGTCATCAGGCAAAAGGAGAAGGACATTGAGATGCTCCAAACCGTCATGCTCCCTAACATGTGTGCTGAATTCCGGGATTTAGCCGAAGGAGCTACTAGGGAAGTGATTGAGGAGCTCTTCCCTCTTGATGGTTCCTTTCCGTGGGCCAAATATGACGAGCTGCTTGAAGATAAGCTCGAAGCCAAAGAGAGAGCCATGGCGGAGAAGGCCCAGGAGGCGGTGAGGGCGAAAGTAGAGAGGGAGGCGGCCGCGGAGAAAGCAGCTCTTGCTGAGAAGGCTAGGGCGGCCAAGGAGGAAGCCGAGAGAATGAAGGCGGCCGATCTTTGTCTTGAAGCCAAGGCCGAGGTCGCTAGGAAAGCTCGCGGGTTGCCTATTGAAGAAGATGCGGCTCTGCTGCGATGGCGAGCAGCCGAGGCATAGGAGAACAAGTTTACGCAGATCTGTGACTCCTCACATACTACCATGTGCTGCTCGATGAGAACAATTTTACAGCAGATCTGCTTCAGCTGTTCGGGAGCCAATTAGCAAGCCCCTTTTCCCTGCCATCTTCGGTGCTTTAAATGACATAATTGTAGCTTTTGTTTTTCTCTCCTTGTACTTTGTACAACTTTGGTAGGCTGAGTTTTGGCTTATCCCAATGGGGACGGCTGTCATCTCCATTCTTTTTCACCTGTAACCTGTTATTATTAACAAGAGTTTGTTTTTTTTTTTTTTTTGGTTCTCGTCCTGGCTTGGCCGAGGTAGTTTAGAGTGTGTATCTCAACTATATTTAACGCTTTCAAGCCATTTTGTTTGTTTATCAACCGTGCTGGCCGCGACTGTTGCGACGTCTTCTTTCTGATGGAGACTGCCGCTCTTGTCGGTACGACAGTATGAGTCGGCGTCATGCACGGATAGCGTGTTACGCGGCGTCTACCACTTTAAGTGATGCCAAGCGTCTACTATTTGGGGTGATCGCCACAGCGCTACGTTTCTTCATGGAGACCACCGCTCTTGTCTATGACAGTGTGAGCGGCGTACGTTAATGGATAGCGTGTTACGCGGCGTCTACCACTTTAAGTGACTGCCGAAGCGTCTACTATTTGGGGTGACTGCCACAGCGCTATGTTTCTTCATGGAGACCACCGCTCTTGTCCAATTGACAGTATGAGACGGCGTCTGTTAATGGATAGCGTGTTACGCGGCGTCTACCACTTTAAGTGACTGCCGAAGCGTCTACTATTTGGGGTGACTGCCACAGCGCTACGTTTCTTCATGGAGACCACCGCTCTTGTCCAATTGACAGTATGAGACGGCGTCTGTTTCTTCAATACGACCGCCGCTCTTGCCGGAAGGACAGTGTGAGACGGCGTCGGCTTCTTGGTAGAGACCACCGCTCTTGTCCAATTGACAGTATGAGACGGCGTCTGTTTCTTCAATACGACCGCCGCTCTTGCCGGAAGGACAGTGTGAGACGGCGTCGGCTTCTTGGTAGAGACCACCGCTCTTGTCCAATTGACAGTATGAGACGGCGTCTGCTTCTTCGATACGACCGCCGCTCTTGCGGAAGGACGATGTGTGAGACGGCGTCGGCTTCTTGGTAGAGACCACCGCTCTTGTCCAATTGACAGTATGAGACGGCGTCGCTTCTTCGATACGACCGCCGCTCTTCGGAAGGACAGTGTGAGACGGCGTCGGCTTCTTGGTAGAGACCACCGCTCTTGTCCAATTGATAGTATGAGACGGCGTCGCTTCTTCGATACGACCGCCGCTCTTCGAAGGAAGGACGGTGTGAGACGGCGTCGGCTTCTTGGTAGAGACCACCGCTCTTGTCCAATTTGAGTATGAGACGGCGTCTCGCTTCTTCATGATGATCTGCGGGAAAAATCAGCACTTTGATGGGAAAACTTAGATTATTCTACATTAGATATAAACATGCGTCGGGGTGCCCACAACTGTTTTGGACACCTCCGCCGCTATACAAAGTTTTCGCAAAATCGCCAGTGTCCTAAAGGCTCGCCCCCCTCGTCAGACGTCAGTTGCATCCATGAGGTCGTCTTCTGTTGTAAGGATGGGGCTTTTCCCTCTCTCGATTGTTTTGCCACTTTGAGGGATTGCATGTTGCATCCTCTGGCAGATATCTGGACGTTGACCACCTCGTCCTTCTCGTCCTTGGAGACGAGTTTTTGCGCTTCCCCCCGGTCCGAGACATACAAAAGTGTAAGAGCCCGGATGGACATTACTGCGTCGGCCTTGCTCAGAGTGACTCGGCCTATGAGAACGTTGTAGGCTGACGAGCCGTCGATGACCACGAACTCAGCTAGGACATTCTTGGCTGCATTCCCTTCGCCGAACATCACCGGTAGTTTGATTGAACCCAGGGGTACCAGGCCAGCCGGAGAAGTCGTATAATGAGATGGGTGCGGGGGCTCAAGTCCTTGATTCTTAGGCCGAGGTTGTGGAAGCACTCCCTGAACATGATGTTCGTGTAGGCGCCTGTGTCAATCAGGCACCTCTTCACCAGGTGGTTGGAAATGTCCAAGTTGACGACAAGCGGGTCGCTGTGAGGGGCGATGACTCCCTCGTAGTCCTTCTTCCCAATAGTTATATCGGGAACGTCAGGGGCGATCGTGTCTTTGGGCACAAAGTTGATGGCCCGATACAACTCGTTCAGTGCCGTTTGTGCCCATGAGCCGACCCACCGTTTTCATTTCCCGATGACCACATGGATCACTCCTATCCGTTGAAAAACGGATTTCTTATCGAGCCGGCCGGCGTCGGTCTTCCGCCTTTGGCCACATACTTGTCGAGGCTTCCTTCCGGATTAGCTCTTCAATGGCATTCTTCGATGCGGCGAGTTGTCGATGAGGTGACCGGCGCAACCGTGATACTCGCAAGATCGGCTCGTGTCACCGTCTCCTTTTTGGCTTGGGAGGCCGTTCCCGCCTCGGCCCTCGTTCTGCTCGGGCGAAGACTTCGGCGGCGATGCGATCGGAGGGGTTTTGTCATTGTAATGCCTTTGGTAAAACATTCCCGAACTCCCCGGTGCCGTCGAGTCCTGTTTCTGGCGGATCTATCGACCGTGACTGTTATTGTCACGGCGTTTATCATCGACCGTGACCCCTTATTGTCACGGCGTCTATCATCGGACCGTGACCCGTTATTGTCACGGCGTCTCTCATCCGGGTTATCATCCCGGCGGTTTTTTGTTTCTGAGGGCTCGGCCTCGGCGGGGCCTAACCAGTCTTGTGATAGTCTTCCACCTTGATGGCCTGGTCGGCCATCTTCCTAGCGGTGTCTAGGCCAAGGCCCCCATGCTTGATGAGCTCGTCTTTTAAGGTTCCCTTTGGGAGGCCCTTCATCAGTGAAAAAGCCGCTAGTTCGGGGTTGATCTCCCGAATCTGCTTGACCGCCGTTGAACCTCTTCACATAGCTTCGTAGAGACTCGCCCTCCTCCTGTTTGATAGTTAGGAGGTCCGATGTCTCCACGGCCTTCCTCTTGTTGCAGGAGTACTGGGCTAAGAAAGCGTCCTTTAGGTCGGCGAAACAGTATACCGAACCGTCGGGGAGCCCCTTGTACCAATTCTGAGCCATCCCATGCAGAGTTGTCGGGAAGACTCGGCACCAGACCTCGTCGGGCTGCTCCCATACCGACATGTAAGACTCGAAGGCCTCGGCGTGGTCGGTTGGGTCGCTATCTCCTTTGTACGTGAACGCCGGCAACTTCAGCTTAGTTGGCACGGCGGTGTCAAGGACATAATCACTGAGTGGCTGCTTGACCACGTGTCGAATGACACGTGGCGACCGACTCCTCGCATTCCTAGTCCGGCTTCGCTCCTCATAACGGGAGGGACTCCTTCTCCGACTTGGGCTTCTTCTCCGACTCTCCTGAGTCGGGCTTCTCTGGTTCCTCCGGGGTGTGCCCCGTTGGTGCTGCGGCGACGCTGTCCTCTCCCGAGTGCGAGAAGGACTTATGTTTACCACGACCACCTTGGGCTCCTCCGGCGTCTTGGTAGGGTCGGCTTCTCCCAGCGCTCCGTTCAAGTTTCTCGGAGTCACGTTTTGGGCCCTAGTCTCCTGGACGGTTTCCGCCGCTCTTGTAGGCGTGACAGTGTGAGCCGTCGTACTCCCAATTAGGTCCAGGAGCGTCTTCAGTTTTGTTATGTCAACCACCTGTCCCATGATGGTGACCTGGTTGGCGGGTGACGGCGTGTCCGGTATTGTCGGCATTCCGAATTCCGGTTGGATTACTCCGCCGGTGGAGGGCTGTACGACTCCAGAATGGTGAAATGTATCATCTTGGTGTGGCTCGGTTTCGTCATTAACGAACACCTCTTGTTGTTTTGACATCTTCTTAGCTTTTGGGTGGGTTTTTTTTTTGTGTTTTTGTTTTTGTTGTTTGGGAATGAATGTGACTAGCTTCTAGTGTCTTTTCCCACAGACGGCGCCAATTGTTCCGGGTTTAATTCCAGAGCAGATATTTGCTACCACTCGTAGCTCGTAGGATGATGTCCTTGCTTGAATCCTCCTTGCGGTCTCCTGAAACGATGAACAAACTGAGGGCTCGGCTTTGGCCGAGCGTACTCACTCCGACGCTCAAGTCAGTTAACTTAGAGAGGTAAGTCGTTGTTACTTGGCTAAGAGTATAATGTAGAGAGATAAGGAAGATATTACCAGATGAATAGTGGTTATTAGGTTAATTTGTGGATCCCCTCCTCAATGAAGGTTGAGGAGTATTTATAGACTTTCACCTTTTGTCACGTAGTGGCCAAGTGGCCAAGTGGCTAGCAGGTGGAAGGACTGATCTACCCTTGGCCGAGTGACCAATGGCAGGCCGGCGGGCCCTATTGACTCACCGCCGAGGGGTCTTGGATATGAGTACGCGGGTATGTGTCCCGGCTGGCAGGTTGCCCTGCCGAGACCCAGGCTGACAGGCCGATGGGCTGCGTCGGCTAGGCTGTCTAAGTCTTTGACTTTGCTGTGGATACTTTTGACCTTGCTCAATATGTTGACTTGGTCAGCGGTGCAGAATATGCCCCATCACCTACAATACCTATAATAGTTTCTATTCACTTTATTTATTTAAAATATGCCCATTTGTCACGAGTTTCTAAGTTGTGGATTGTATTTAATGGTTTAATTAATTCATTTATTTAATTATATTGAGTATTATTGTCGAGTATTATTGTTGAGTATTGTTGTTGTTGTGTCCAATAAAGTATATTTTAATTTGTTATGTTGTTGGTTTTATGAATCGTTTGCTTTATATTTAAATTCATGTTTTCCAGTTGATTTAATTTAATTGACTTACATGTGACAATGTTTTGATTCGTTTGTCAAGTTTTTGTCAGGTTGATGTTTTATCTTTTGGTCAATGTATTTTTTATTTAACTTTAAAGCACCGTGAAACGTATGTGAATGCAGATAAGGCAAACCATCACGTGGGTAATCTGAAGAGGGAAGAAATACAAAAGGCACGAAACTGAGGCAAAATTAAAGGTAAAAAACGTAAGGTAGAAACTGATAAGTAATGGATGATTGTTGATCTCAAAATAGAAGTCTTATAATATTTCTTTTAATCCCCTATATATTAAATGAATAGGTGAACTCTAAAATTTTCCCTCCAAAAAGCATCTTTTTAAATAAGGAAGCTATTGATAATTTAATTGTATTCACTAAATAAGGAAATTAATAATTATAATGTATTTCATTATATAATTCTTTTCATCAAAATAAATCTTTTTATCAAATTTTATAATTTTCACTAAACATTAAACTATAATACGGAGTATTTTAATTAAAGTATAAATAATACTCCGTATAAGACTATAAACTATTAAATCTGTTATTGCTATTATTATTTAAGAATGACTTGACTCATACGGAGTACGGAGTACTATTCATACTATGTATAAACAAAACTATAAATGGTTTTGATTACTTTCATAACAAAAAAAAGTTGAGAGAATTTATAAATTAAATCATTAGCGTTGTGGTATAAAAAATACTTTAAAAACAATACATTTCAGCACATACTCAATTCTCTTAGATTAATTTTCAGTTTTAATTTATTTTTTACTTGAGACAAAATATAATAGCGAGAAAAATGAACAATTAATGAGATACTACTATTATTTTACAGTTCAATTTTACTTAGTTTTCTTGAATAATTTTATAGTTCATTTTTTGTTCCTCATCAAAATATAATAACGTAAAATATGAAAAATTAATGAGGTGTTAGTATAGCGTGATTAAGTAATACAAAAATAAAAACTCTATAAATACCGCGCATTTATTGCGCGGGATCTAAACTAGTTTGTTATTAAACGTATATTGTGGTGTAATTTTACTATTATACTTTCCTGATCAACCTATTTGAATTTGTATTTTTGTATTCACGAGTATAATCATCTCTAACATATATTTTTCTTTTTCATTTTATATGGACTATTATCAAGGCATGTAATAAATTGAAGTGAAAGTGAACCTTCAGGTAAATATTAAATTGAATGATTTCTAAATTCTACTTCGTATGTTTTTAAGCTTATGTTTTTTTTTTGTCAAAATAGGAATAATACGTAAAGCTTACTCTCATAAAAAAAACTACTCTCATAATTAATGGTAATAAATAAGTACAAATAATTGAAAGCGTGGAATTTGCTTGGTTAATCGTGGAATTCTCCCCACTGTGGACAGCCTAGGAAAGCGTGGAATTTGCTTGGTTAATCGTTGTGTGCTCTGTAAATGTGCTCTTGAAACCCACACTCATCTCTTTTTTAAGTGTGATTTCTCTAGTGCTTTATGGAGATGTATTCTGGGCTGGATGCGAATTTATGGTAGATCGAATGATCTCTGGCAGGAGCTTCCTTGGTGCCTTTCTAGATATTCCAGGAAGCACTGGAAAGGAAGTTGGTATCGGTCTTGCCTTTCAGCCACCATTTACACCATTTGGCTAGAAAGGAATAGTCGTATTTTTGATGGTAAGGAAACTTCCCTACTAGTGTTAGTTCAGCAGATTCAATTCCAAGTCGGGGTTCGACTCCTGGACCGTAATGTAAAAGCAAATGAGGTGATACTCACTCATTTGCATTCTATTTAAGGTTACTTTTGGTCATCTTTTGTAAGATCTCATTCCCTTTTTTCTTTTCCCTTGATGGATGAATAAAATGGGATGTACT
Source organism: Silene latifolia (assembly GCF_048544455.1). Lineage (NCBI taxonomy): Eukaryota > Viridiplantae > Streptophyta > Magnoliopsida > Caryophyllales > Caryophyllaceae > Silene > Silene latifolia. The sequence continues at coordinate 35,168,963 of NC_133526.1, read as the reverse complement.
TTCTTGCAAAAAAAAAAGTACAAATAATTGAATGAAAAAATCTTTAAAATTTCACAATTTACTTTCTGAACCATCATGACAATAATTAATCATTTTAATTATGTCATTTCCTCTTCCAATGTAAGTTTTCTCCAACTCCCACCGTTTGATTGTTTTTCTATAAAATTTACTTTACTTTTCTAAGTGTTTTATGCTTTTTTTAACCATTATAAGATGATCGTTGATCTCAAAATGGAGATCTTATAATATTTCTTTAAATTTGTTATGAAACGTATATTGTTGTGTAATTTTACTATTATGCTTTCCTGATCAACCTATTTGAATTTATATTTTTTTATTCATGAGTATAATCATCTCTAACATTTATTTTTCTTTTTCATTTCATATGAACTATTATCAAGACATGTACTAAAAGGAAGCGTACTACAAGGAAGCGAAAGTGAACATTCAGATAAATATTAAATAGTATGGTTTATAAATTCTAATCCGTATATTTTTAAGTTTATGTGTTTTTTTTCAAAGCCGGAATAGATTATTTTATAGTCTTTTATACTATTTTTATTTTTATATAGGATTGTGGACATAAGTATAACAAGAGATGGATCAAATTCTTGAAATAGTAATAAGAAAATTAAAAAGTTTTATGAACCTTTTGGATTTCGAATTTAGGGAATATAGTTTTTTAGATTATTGAGCAATTGAAATAAAAATTTAATTCGTCATACATGACATAGATACCGACCATACTGTTGAATCGTATCTAATGTTTTTCTATCGATATAATAAATGTTTTTCGGATGTAAATAATATTTGAAGCATGCACGTGGTGATAAGACTTCAAAGATATTTCAATAGGATGGTTGATGGAGAGGTCTGAAAATAATTTGGAGATGACTATACTGAGTTATTGAGTTTACAACCTTATAATCCGTACGGAATCTATAAATATTATTAAAAGGGTAAACCTTAAAAGCCACATAGACAATGCCACCTCGCATTACTAAATGCCACCTTGCATTACCAAAATTCCACGTCACCAATCCTACATGTAGTATGACGTGTTTAATTAAGAGGGTAATTCAAGTTCGTATAATGATCCATTAAAACGATACACAAATTAAAAAATATTTACATAAAAAATAAATTAGCATAACAAACATTAAATTTTGGCCGTTTTAATTTTTAGATAAATTAAAAATCAGAATTCATACTACATTTTAAATTTCTACGTTTATTCTTATAATATTTTAAATAACGAATAAATATCACATAATTCTATTTACGTTGTTTATGAAATAATAAAGAATTTGTCAACATTAAGGGCAAATAATAACATACTTAACATTAAACATTGACATTTTGATTTTTAAAATTATAATTGGTTAAACGAAAAATAAAAATTTATATCACTCTAATTTTAAATTATTTATATGTGCTACTCCTTCTTAAATATTATTGCAATAAACTTCCTCAATTTCATTAAATTGAATACATATGTAAATCTATAAATATGATTTATAAATAAAAGGGAAGACAAAATATCTACCATTATTTAGTTTGTAAGATAACTCCCAAAACAATTCTCATGCAATGTGGATTTTGTAAAAAAAAACATAATAAAAAATAAATAAATAAAGTAAACCTTTTATATTTTATTTCTCATTACTCTATATTTATGGCTATATTAAATTTGATAATAATAAAAAGAGAAAATTGTTGATTACAGCCTTTTATAAACCTCATTTTGAAAATTACAGCCTTATATAATTTTTTTTGAAAATTACATCCAAAATATTACTTTTCTTCTAAAATTGCACCAACTTGAGTTTTCCGGTGAATTTTTATGATGTTTTTATGATGTTTGGGGTGATTAATTGGTTTGTGTTAAGGAGAGGTAAGAAATTTGGGTAAGTAGGCTCTCAAATAATAAAGGGTACATCATAAAAAACATCATCAAAAATCACCAAAAACCTCAAGTTGGTGCAATTTTAGAAGAAAAGTAATATTTTGGATGTAATTTTCAAAAAAAATTATATAAGGCTGTAATTTTCAAAATGAGGTTTATAAAAGGCTGTAATCAACAATTTTCTCTAATAAAAATGAATGCTCAAAAGTCATAAAATATTTATACATATTTATGTATATATTAAATTAGGTAATAATAAAAAAAACGAAAGCATAAAATGCATCCTCATTTGGCTATAAATGTTTGATGGAAGACAATATTTGTGAGCCGAAATTCAAGAGAATATTTTTTTACCCCCATCTCCAAAAGAATTATACATATGTGTCAATAATCTTTCTTATCATTGTATCAACATCAAGGTAAGTGTACTAAGGTATTAAATTAATAATTTATTTATTTATTTTTAAGTTCCATTGGTTATGAATTAATCTTCACATTTTTAACCCTCACATATATGTTGTTTTGTTCTCATTTAGGGACTATCAAGATTTGTAGGGTTGTGCTATTCATAGGTAAATATTCTTACATCTTTATGATTCAATACCATATTTCTTACATTATTTAAGTGAAAACTTAAATTAATAACGATAAGGTTAACATTACATAAATCAAATTCCGCCATTTTGTTTTTTATTAATTACTCAGTGGTTTTTTTTAGGGATAGTTCATTGGATAAAGAAGACTATTTGAAGAAGAGAAATACTATAATTGTTTAAACAAATATTCCCTCCATTTCACTCAATACTATGTTATAAACTAATTACAAAATTGACTACATGAATGTAAACGACTAATTGTTATTAGGTTCATAAATAAAATTTAGTATTTCAGAAACTTTCAAATGTATATTTTATTTGGGTATGTGTTTCTTTTTTATTCATCATTTTTCCTTATAAAAATAGCTCTCATATAATGAGATTGCAGTTGCGAGGATCTCAATCTTATTAACAAGTTGGACAAAAAATTGTATTGACATTTATAATGGCTAAATGTAAATTATTATCTAATATTTATGCGTACATGTCATATTATCTAATGCATATGTCTTCTAACACATAAGGGACTGCAATGAGATTTGTAGTAGACTATTATTTAACTCATTTTATCATTTATGCAAAAATATAAAATTTAGAGTTTTTGACAAATTGGTATAGATGAAATAGTAAGACTAGCATTAATTAAAGTTCATAATTATGCTACTATATGATTTATGATAATTAAAATATCTATACTTGTGGACACGGGCCCACGGGGGAGCTTGGGAACAAGCGTTTACATTTGCGGACTCGCCACCAATTTATTTTGGAAAATTGGAAACCGTTCGAATACTTCGCGTCATGTCATGACACAAAGTAGTGACATGAACACCAAGAACTCGTTACCCTTAGAATTATATGTCTAGAATGACTCTCGTGAATACCAATGAATACGGATGTTCACAGAGATCTGGAGTAAGGGGTGAGAGTGCGTATTAGGAAACTCTTTTGATCGAACACCTAATCCCGCCCGCCTCGATAGCGACCTCTACTAATGATTAGGGAAATCATCTATACTTGATATGTTGGCGATTATATGCATGCAATGTAACATCCAATAAATTAATCCTAGCATGTGAAAATTAACTAAGTCGGTGAACATGTAATTTAGCACTTATTAGGTCGAAGTAGGGATTTAAGGTTGATTACATGTGAGAGCAAACAAACGATAATAAAGAGTACAATAAAAAAAATAAACAATAATAAAAAATACAATAATTACAATGGTTTAATGATTTATGTCGAAAATACATTTAAAACGGATAATTTGAGAAAAGAAAAGGAAAACAATTAAGGTTAGAAAACGGACATGTTAGTGGTGATATCACGATTAATAGTCGATTAATACATAAAACTAATAAACTAAGTCAAAGCAAGAAACGGAAGTTCAGAGACAGCAATCACCCCGGAACAGGCGCAACAGTGTTGCGTCCCTTGGAAGAGGCGCAGTGGTCACTGCGTCTGTTCCTGATGTGAGTTCTGGCTGTGAAGCCGGAACTGCATATTGTTTAATATTCGTGGGTGATTTAGTGAATGATTATTAATATTTGGCTCAAGTAGAAGTGATTTAACGGATTATTTACATGTGAATTGGTCATAAAAGCGATAAAGAACAAACTTAAACGGATGAGAATTAATTATAGCGAATCAAAGTGAATTATAAACTAATTACAAATTAGGTTTATTAATAAAATTAATTAGACTAATTAATTAGGTTAGACGATGATAAACAGATAAAATATACAAAAGGCGAATTCCAGGAATATATGAAGAAAATAAGACAAAACGAAACAAAAGAGACGAATCAACAAAGAACAAAGGAAGAAGAAGAAAGGCAGAAACTGCGGCAGCCTCAGGAAGAGGCGCAGCAGATGCTGCGACTCTTCGAAGAGGCGCAACAGTTGCTGCGTTTCTTCTCGACGTTTGTCTTCTGTTAATCCGTAAAAATAGGTTTGATAAATGGTTTTATAAATCGGTTTTAAACATGTTTTCGACGTAAATCTTACAATAATTTATACAATAATAAAGATACAATAATAAAACATGAGATTTACACCTTCAGACTTACATGTTTGACGAAACGAGATTAACTAAGTTAACGATTAGTGATTGCTCGACTCGAATGTATGATGAAAGTGCCCTCATAATAGGAATTAAATTAAATTGATTTGCTTAATTGAGGTGGAGTTGGTCAAATTGGTCGGTCATGCAAAACGAGACTGGTACTCAGAAGGATCCGAGCTTACGTGGTCGAAAGTTCAAGCACGTAGAGGTCAATAAGCAAAGAGCGCGGTCTTAGAATGCAAAGGGAGAAGAGAAGGGCGGACACTCGCGTGAGAAATATGAGGAACGGAGGTCCCTATTTATACTAATCACACGGAGGAATTAGGGTTACGGTAAAACTTTGGAAATAAATCTCGAAAAGATCTTAAAATACGCAGAAAAGGGCCGGGGAAGAGGCGCAGCAACCACTGCGGCTCTTGGAAGAGGCGCAACAAGTGCTGCGTCCTTTCCCAAGAAGTTTCCTCCCGCGGAAGAAAGATTTTCCGCGTTTCTGTTATGGAATTGCGGTAGATCTCAACTTCCTTATTGTTTAAAATATGATTTCGGGATATATTTTGCCAAAAGATGAAAAGATTAAATTATGGAATAGAAATATCCGGAATATTCCAGAACGTTCCGACTCGACATTTTAAACGGTTTATTATAAAATGAAGACGATTTTTGACCCGAACTCCAAATGAACTCTAATTACTGTCAAAATGGTCGTAATGGCGCGTAGACCAAGGGGTAGACACAAGTATTTGAGTTATCACTTGAAGATAAACTTACGAATTGTCATAAATCGTTCCGTGTACCAAATATGCGGCCCAATCATCACCGGGTGGTTTGCGGGAGGTGCAGAAATGAGGTATCTACAATAGTATATAATTAAAAGGCTAGACAAAAGCAGTTAATTTTATTCCACATGTCACTAACAATTAATTTAATTCCACCTAAGATTAGCAATCAATTTACTTTCTATATATTTTAATTCTTTATTTAATTTATTTATTAATTATCAAGCCAAAAAGAAAAGCATAAAAAGGAGTAGAAAAAAATGGAAAAACAGAAAAAAAAATGACAAAAAAAAGAGTAGTTTATTATTCACATTTCACCCAATCTCATCGAATTTCACTTCCAATTCCACCGACACCAAAATACCAGCTTCACTCCCTTACTATTATCTATTAATGATCTATCTATCTATACAATTTACTTAAAAGACTTTATAAACCATTTAATTTTATTTCACATGGCATTTCTAACATTTAATTTTAATCAACATGACATTTTTTTTAATCCATTAATCCATAAAATATTATATTATTATTATTAGTTATAATTAAAAGCGTAAAGTTAAACAAATGCTACCTAAACCATTTAATTTTATTTCAAATGACAATTTATAATCCATTACTTCGTGATCATTTAAGAACATTTATAAATTTTCTAACATAAATATGCACTAAATTTTTCATAACTTCATGAATAATGATCTTGATAACTAAAAGGACAAAGAAAGATAAATATGCACTTAATTTTTTTATAAACACATGAGTTATGATCTTGGTAACTATAAAGACAAAGAATAAAATTTGGTTAAATGAATAAGAACCTACACAAACTCTCTAAGAAAATATGTATGAGTAATTTTTCAGTACTCCATCGTTAATGATCCTGGCAACTAAAAAGACAAAAAATAAAAACTGGTTAAATGGACTCATTAAAATGATGTTTACCTCTTATAGCTCCTTATAATTCATTAAAGTCTAATTTCAATAACTCTCATTTGTCATTAGCACTAAAAAGGTTTATTGAGATCAATTATAACCGAGAACTCAAGAGATATAGCAATTAAAAGCCATATAATCGAAGATTATAAATAAGACCACAAAAAGCCGTGGGACTTCCATTCACCTATAATTTTTCATTTGCATACTTTTGTTTAGTCTTTTACACTCTATACAATTGGATTCTAATTTATTTTTATTTTCAGAGTGTACTTACCAAAGATCTAAACGTGAAATGTCGAGGTATAAACAATTAAGATTTCATTCATTCTACTTTTATTTCACATATACACATTATTTTTGGTTCCCTTTAGTATGTTTGATTTAGTGGTTACAATTCTCAAATATTTAAATGAAATACTAACTTGGGGGTTGTCATTAAGACAAATCAAACCATCATATAGATTCAAGTGTTTTGGTGTACTTCCTCATTACAAAGTTTTGAATAATATCACAAAATTTCAAAATACCCTTACTATAATATATCTCTAAGTAAAAAAGAGAGTAAAAAAAAAAAAGCCGAAAAACACTTTTACGAACAATACAACAACAACAAAAGTCAAATCCGTGATTTTCACGGGTCACAAAACTAGTTCCTATTTAAAAGGGGTATTATTCCTCTTAAACAGAAAACATATCAAATATATATCAAATCACATGGCAAGTTGTATTGGGAATTGCCAAAAGTTTTGTCTTTATTAACACCAACTGGTAATATTTGACATGTTTTAAGATTTAAAACGGATACTCATCCGTCTTAAGCAAGATTCGGAGCATTACAGGTAATTTTTGGGTAAACGTTTGAACTAAATTTAATACCATATATCTTAACCCCTATATATTAAGGGAGAGTTTGGTTTGGAAAAGAAAAGTACTTAAGCAAGACAGATTACTCTTGAAGAGTAGTCCTTAGTCATTGTAGTGAGAGAGTACTTAAAGAGCTAGAGATTGGATGCCATGAAAGGTGAATTACGATTCTATTTTTAGGAGACAAATGATGTGTGTGTTGGGGGGGGGGGGGGGATTCAGGTAGCCTCGTTTGTACTAATGACCTGACAAAAATCGGTAATTACGTAGTTAAGTCTTGGTTGAATTTTGTCCCCTCGACTCGGCGGGGATGTGGGCCTCGACCGCTCGTTATGCCGAGCATGCCTTTACCTTTTAGATGCTTTGCCTTGAGCCATTGGGATTTGATAGAAGTCCCATGAGCTTTATACTTTGATTTGGCCCCAATCAAGTTGGATTAATTAAGTTGTTTAGTAATTAGAAGATTAAGATTGACGATTATTTTTATTTAAAAAATGGAGGAAATTTCATTTTTTTTTCCCAGAATATGCCAAACCATTATCGTCAATACTATTATATATTCCGAAAACCAATGGATTTCATTGTAATTAAATAAATATATACAAATTAATTATACTATATAGTTTTAAATCGATAGCACTATGTGATAAACCTGACTAAGAGATTTCAATGTAAATATTCTATAGTTTTGAATGAAGTATAAATTTAGAGAACACAGGAATATGATAATTTTACTTAAAATAAACATATCCGGCTGATGATATTAATTAATATAGAGATGTTAATTATTTAGCATACACAAATATAATATAAGTATGTTATATTTTGGAAACAATTAAAAGATAAATAAATCAAACTAGATTTCCAAAAAAATATAATATTCCATAATTCTTTCAATTTGATTTAATGCATATATATAATATATTTATATAAATATATAAGGCTCTTTAAATTCCATGCCTTAATAATAAAAGTAATTCTGTTATTAGTGAAAAGAATTGTAGTAACACTGGATATTTATATCTATCTATATCTATGTATCTATATTATTAAAGAAAGTTTTTTTCGAGCCATTGTAGAGTCTCCAACCTTTTTGAACTACCTAATTAATTTACTAATTTAAAAGATAAATAATGATGACATTAAATCATAGTTTACAACTGTAGCTAGAATTTGCAAGAGAATTTTTTATCCGATAGTCAAAAGTATTGATAATTTACAAGAAAAAATTTATCCAAGATAATACGGAGTATTTCCTTCTATCAAATTATATGTTAGATAAATGTAGCAACAATCCAAAGTGGAGTCTAGTTTAAACTCTTGCCTTGCATACTGTTATAAATAGTCAACGATCTTCGTCTTCCCCCACTCAATCCTTTCTTAACATAACACGTTTTTTTTCTATATTTTTTTTGCTGCTAACGATTTTGTTCTTAAATTTGTGAATTTTTTTAGCATCTTATTATTTGTTATTGTTTATATATATTTTTATTGTACAACTTTATTATAATAGTATTGATATTGATCATCACTTGTATTTAATCGTGCCAAATTATTTGCAGGTTTAAAGATAGTTTGATACGGTGGGTCGGTGATGTTAGCTTTGGAATTATTATTATACTAACTATGAGTAAAGAAGTATTTCTGAAATTTACGGTTCACATATTTATTTAGTTATTTATTGACGTCATACAATACAATTTCTGTACGTTTTAATACTTATATATAATATAGTCATTTATTAATGTCGACAACAGAGTTCTATTCAATCTATAAAATTAAGATATATAGTGAGTATGGATCATGATTCACTTGAGATACATAAGAAGTAATATTTATTAATCCTGCAAACATACAAAGATTTTCATGATGGTAAAATTTGTTATTTATATTACTTCGTTGTCTTCATCTATGTATATGAGTAATACTTAATCCGCTGTAACTATAAAACAGATATCTAACGCGCCTCGCATGAAAGAATACTTCCTTTGTCCCAATTAGTAATTCTTAACTGAACCCAAAAACAAAGCTTATGATATACTCCGTAGATACATATAAAAGTATAAAAGCCATTACAGAAAAATTTGAATTGATGCCCACAAGCTATATCAATATAGTAATTAAGGTTTGTTCCAAAAACTAAGCTTATGATTGTTAGGATTCATTAATCTCATTAATACACATATTCATATATGAATTAATTTATTTAGTCATAAAATAAATGCAAGATCTTATGCATGCAAACTAAAACAAGATAAGAGAAGAAATCGTCAATCTTACTTATATGTTTCGGATATTAGGGCACCAACAAGATCTCCTTCTTGTTAGTTCTTGAGCTTCCTTATAATGGATGAACAAGGTTCAAATTAGAACCTCTCCCAAAAGCATATACCCAAGGAAATCCCTTAATAACTTATATAATTATGAACTAGTAATAATATAAGTCTTACTTAAAATTTGACACAAAATAAATTGTATTTTCTCTTGAATATTTCGGTCAAGAGATGAGCTTTTGTGAGGTTTTTATTTCTCTAAAAATGTTTCATAAGATGTAGAGAGAATAGTAATTTCTTACACTAGAAATTATATTATGAAAGATGAATGAATAATGGAGAGGAAAAACCCTTGGCTTTTCTCATGCAAAACCGGTTGGAGGGGAGGAGTAGGAGCCAATGCATGAGCTTGTGTTCTTCTCAAGATATACTAGGCATGCAAGGCTAAGACTATGGGTAATCATTGTGTTTTCCACTTAAAAATAATTAACACAATTTCAACCATAATCTCCTCCAATTTTCAGCACATATATAAAATGGGAGGTCCATTTTATTTTGTCATTTGTCAATTGTAACATATGTGACATGTTACTTGACATATGAAATTGTAATGTATTTTTAACATATTAAAAATCAACATACTCATAAAATATGTCATATACAAAATCGACTAGTAATTCGTAATTACTTGCACCAAAACGGTTTATCAAATTATAAATTACAACATCTTGTATTTATAATAAATTATTCATTCAATTTCAATTTTAATTATTTCGTAAACAATAATTTTATCTAAGTAATAAAATAATTCGATTATTTAGACCGTATCTAATTTAATCGAATTATAATAAGACACGTTAATCTTACTCACAAATCATACGTCAATTTTAAGCAATTTAATTAACTCGTATCGGCATACGATCAATTAAATAATCAATTAAGAATATTTCCCTATAGGTATGACCTAAGGGGATCAACTGATCACCACCGTCGCACGACAGTAATGTCAAACTCTAGTAAGCCAATCATTACCGATATGTGTGGACCAGTTGACTGTAAAATATTACATCCCACATGTATTCTTAAAATGAGATTTAAACATGTCATCATCATGATCGACAGTTGTGATCGCGTTATTGTCGGAGGACACATATTCCAACAATGATTACATGGCTCGTGGTAGCATGGTGTGTCGGCTAAGGGAAGGTTATCATGACTTGTGATGTTTCGGTTGTTAGCAAGGTTTGGCATGTCTACTGCTAAATCTATAGATACTCCTAGTGCACCGAATGCACATCTGTTTGTTGCTTTCTCACCCAAGTCAGCTGAAGAAAAGGAGTACATGTCCCGAGTTCCGTACTCTAGTGCAGTAGGTAGTTTGATGTATGCTATGGTCTGCACTAGACCTGATTTAGCACAGTCAGTCAGTGTGGTGAGCCGGTTTATGGGTGATCCAGGTAAAGAACACTGGCAAGCAGTGAAGAGAATTTTTCGGTACCTTAAGGGTACATCTGATGTTGGTCTCATTTATGGAGGTGATAGAGAGTGCCTTGTGTCAGGGTACTCAGTTTCTGATTATGCAGGAGATGTTGACAGCAGACGATCAATGACTGGTTATGTTTTCACTCTTGGTGGTTCAGTCGTCAGTTGGAAGGCTACATTGTGGCCTACAGTTACTTTATCTACTACTGAAGTAGAGTATATGGCGTTAACCGCAGCAACTAAAGAGGGTATCTGGTTAAAAGGATTGGTCAGTGATTTGGGTCTACATCAGGAGCAAGCTATTGTATTCTAGGACAATCTTAGTGTAATATGCTTAGCTAATGATCAAGTCCATCATGAGAGGACTAAGCATATAGATGTGAGATATCACTTTCTGAGAAATGAGAAGAGGATTAAGGTGAACAAAGTAGGTACTGCTAATAACCCAGCTGATATGTTCAGTAAGCCAGTTCTGCATATCAAGTTCCAACATTGTTTGGACTTGCTAAATATCGGCAGTCTGTAATTTCCCTCTTGGGGGCAATATCTAAGGGGGAATGGAGAAGAGCTTTCTGGTACATCTGGCATTTATGGGAATGCATCTGGTACACCTGTCTGTTTGTGAGAGAATTCAAGTCAAGGTGGAGATTTGTTGGGTTTGTGCCTTGATTCTATTAGTCGTCGTTCGAACGACTACGCGGGGGTCTCGCTGACCGGTCAACGAGTCTGGGTCCAGGGGCGAAGCGCCCTGATTTAGGGGTTCGGGGACCGCTAGGTCTGTCTTGGGCCTTTATTAGGTCATTCTGTATTAGGTCTTAGAGAGTATTATATAAAGTCTCTAAGCCTCTACCTAGCAGTCATACCATCTGAATCTGTAATCTGAAAACTCCTCACATATCAATAAAACTCTCTCCCTTCTGCTATGTGGACGTAGCTAACACACCGTTAGTGAACCACGTAAATATGTGCGTTTGTCTCTTTATTGTTCTTTTATTAGTTCTTTCTTGCTTCTGTTATAACAAAGTGGTGTCAGAGCCCAAAGTTCGACTTGGGCTAGACACGAGGATTCATCAGCAGGCCCAAGACTTGAAGTTGTACACTGTAAGGCATGGAACTCCTAGCTTAGGGTGAGTCCTTGAGCAAGCCCGATCCAGGGTTAAATGGATGAAAGGCGTCATAAGTCTTGTGGGACAAAGACCATTTGTGTACTAGAACTGTTGATCAGGTGGACCCTTATCAGATTGGGTGACACAGGTCTGGTGGGTCCTTTCCAGATTGGATGCCAGAGACCGTTTGTGTTCTAGGACTTCTGAAGTGACAGACCCAGTCTAGGGTATATTGGATGCAGAGGATGTTCGATGTGCATGTGTAACAAATCCCCAAGAAGGGCACATAGACATGCAGGCTCAGAAGAATGTGGGGGCACTCACTTGACCAGGCGGTGACATGTAGTGCAAGACATGGCTAGTTGGAGCATGGTGTGTCGGCTAAGAGGAGGTTATCAAGACTTGTGATGTTTCGGGTGTCTAAAAGTTGGGGTTGTAGTCTCCTTGGAGGTCAAGGTCCGAGTCAAGATGATGGTTCTTAGTTTGAGGGGAGGATTGTTAGGGTGCAAACCCTTGTCCCACATCGGTAGAATAAAGAAGGAAGATCATCTTTATAAGTATCTACTAAATATAATAGTACGAGCCCTTTTTGGGAAGGAGCCCAAGAGTAAATCCGTGAGGGCTTGGCCCAAAGCGGATAATATCGTACTATTATGAACGGTAGACACAGATGCAGCAAAGGCCCAACACGTGAAATTCACGCTTCCGTGCATAACAATAATATCTTTCAATTGTCCAAATAGTTGTTTCTCAAGAAATTATATATAGCATATTACACGATAAGACGATCTATTTTTGTAAAAAAAACACTATTCATTTAATACTAATAAATGAGTTTTCATTCTACACAATGGATCGTCTTATCAGGTGACACCGTCTCACACAATAATTGTTTTTCAGGATTGACTAACTGTGTACTTAATTTAGATACTGTAATACCCCGTATTTTGATAATAGTTTTTGATAATAATTTATGTAAAAGAGATGTATGGTAATCCTACTTATGGTAAGACTAGTATAATAATAATAAAGAGAGAAACTTTCCTAAAATAATACTACTTTATTAGTATATAAGCAAGGCTAACCTAACCATAAATCCTTATTCCGCATAAAAACTCATAATATCACATAAAAGAGAGAGAGAATTGAAAGGGAAAAAAAGAAGAGAAGTTCATCATCTTTTATTTTGTAAGTTCATCTTTAATCTTTCGATGTTTAGAATAAAGTTACAGCAATTCAATAAATCTGTAAGTTGTCTTAAACGAACTGCCAGACTATCTTAAAGTCGTTGTCTTCAAAAACGTAAAGAATAGACTTGAGGTTATTTTCAAGTCTTGTTGATGCCTATAAAATTACGTAGCAATTGAACGTGTAGATTTTCCTGAATAAATTCGTTATGAACATGTCAACTGAGAATCCGCAAATGCACTAGTGGTCTAAAGTTTATTTTGTAAGCCTAATTTATAAATTGAAATTGAGTTGTGTCTTTTTAGCAACCATTAAAATTGGAGAGTCTAGATGATGTTAGGCTTTTGTTTCACTTGAAAAGAATTTGTTAAACTTATTTTAGATGTCAATACTTTTTATGCGACGGAATTCATCAGTATTTATGATTCCTTCAAGAAAACCCTGATAAGTCTGGAATTTGAAGAAAGTCTATTTTACAATAATTGTAGATATGTGTCTTAGGGTTCCAACCTTACTGGTCTTGCATCGTTTTGATTTTTGATGAATTATTTATGAATTTTATAGCGTGACTGGACAGTGCTGTAAAACGGTAGAATTAGAGATTTAGCTTTGATGTTGTCAAAAGGATTAGGACGTGATAGGCATAGGATAAGTGCATGATTAGTTGGTTGATTATTGGTTATAAAGAAATTGTACATAATTATGTGATGTAGGTTATGAATTGGTAAAGAATCAATTTTGATTGCTTGTGTGACTCGCGTGACTCGAAGATTTGCGAAAAGGTAGGATAACTACTCAACTCGTCTTGTCTTTGTTGGTTTGTGGAATTTATAAAAGTATTGTGAAATTGGATGGATTAATGGATGTGGATTATATATCATTGGATTGTTTACTATTGATTATTTATATTGGAATTTCGTTTGCATTGGATACCTCAGCTCGTGTCTGAGATGGTTTTTATAACTGGCATGGTGTATAATTGGATACCTCAACTTCGGTTGGGATGGTGAATACCTCGACTTCGGTTGGGATGATGAATACCTCAACTTCAGTTGGGATGGTGAATACTTCAACTTCGGTTGGAATGATGAATACCCCGGGCCAGGGATTGGCGGGATGAACGGGTGTTCGGGTGATGAGCACAATTGTGTTTGCATTATACATCATATCATTTCACTTTGACTTGTTGTTGGTTATTCCTACTCAACCTCGTGGTTGACCGTGTATTCGTGAACACCTGCGGTGAACCGTTTTATGGGGAGCAGATTTGACAGGTACCAAAGATCAGCTGACTTGGGAGCATTGGGATGAGAGCCAAACTTGGAACCTTAGATGAAGTCTAGATCACATATATAGTTATATCACTTATTTATTTTCCGCTGTGAGTTGTAAATATCTTATATTAAGTTTTAGTTGGTTAATTTGTAATAAACATGTAATCATTAAAGTTTTTAATTTAAAGTACTTTGGTGAGTTGGTCTTTGTTATTCACTACCTCGGGAAACCGAGATGGTAACGGTCCTATTTATTTGGGAATGTCTAGCTAAAGGCGCCTAAATAAATGGGGGTGTTACAAAGTGGTATCAGAGAAAAATGTTCCTCAGGCCTAACTAATGAATAATAATGAACTTAGGATGTGAGTAGATACCTCATTTCTGCACCTCCCGCAAACCACCCAGTGATGATTGGGCCGCATGTTTGGTACGCGGGACGATTTGTAACAGTTCTCAAGTTTATCGTCAAGTGATTGCGCAAACATTTATGTCTACTTCTTAATTGTCATCTACGCGCCGATACGGTCGTTTTGAGAGTAATTAGAGTACATTTGGAGTCCGGGCCTAAAACCGTCTTCATTTTCTGATAGCCGCTAAAACCTGAGTCAGAATGTTGAAAACCCTAAATTTTCTCGATCCAATTCGTCCATTATAGAAGATTAATGCAAGAATGATATACATACCTCGATTAGTCATGGCCAATGCATGCTTTTAGATCAAATTTTGACGGAAATGGTTGAGATTTGAGAGAGAAATTGATGATTTTGTGTTTCGAAATAAATGAAATGAAACCTCTGTTTTATCGCGTTTTTATGCAGGAAAGACACCTTCAGGAATAGACGCAGCAGGTGCTGCGCCTCTTCCAAGAGACGCAGCTCTTGCTGCGCCTCTTCCTAAACTTCTCTTCATACGAATTTTCAAAAATTTGTTATGAGTTCGTTATTTGTGGGCCCATCTTTGGTGCACCTTTTCCCCGATGCCATTTATTTATTTTCTGGTCCGTTTGACGATTATTCTTCGCTCAGACCTTCATTTCTAAGCCAATTGCAGACTATCGTACATTATTTTACTGCTTCCAAGACCTTGTTTGTCACAACGAGCAAGTATTCTCTGACAGGTGTTTCGACACGCCTTCATTATATTCCCCCAGTGAGAGTAAGCGGACAGACAATCCCTCTCGAGACATGGAGATGAATTCCCGATAAGGTTTCCCCAACGAGAGTTCACGACATACAATCGTCCTTCTCAAGTTCTTCTAAAGTTTGTTTGAAGACGACCCAAGCAGATTTCTCCCAGCAGTTCCCGCCTGTGTCCTGCTACTCACGATATTTCTTGTCTCCCCACGGAGTGCAATACAGGTGTCGTTCTCCAGAAGTTCCCAAACCGGTAGAGTTCTTACACTCGAGCCTTAGTTACCCCTTAGGTCGAAATTATATTTAGGCCTCCTTCCCATTGATGCTTTCCTTTAGGATCCCACACCCTAGAACACAATCCTTATATATCTTTTAGGTCTTCACCTTAGCTCCTACGCTTACCCTTAGCTCTTACGCTTACCCTTTAGCTCCTATGCACCTCCGGAAGCATCTTGAGAAAGAAGTCTCAAGTATGGTCTCTTCTTATGGCTGGCGAGCTTCCTTACGTAGTCTAATGGACTTTAAACGACCCTCCCCGATAGTCGACAGACTTTAAAATGTTCCCGACGATAGGTCCTTGGCTCAGACCCCTTGAGCCGCCTCGCGTCGCCATAGTCGTCAGGTTCTAATCTTCGATTGACCTGATGGCTATAATTTGACTTTCGCTTTGTCCAAGCCTCAGTCAAAGTGGGGGCTCTGTATATACCTCATTTCTGCACCTCCCGCAAACCACCCGGTGATGATTGGGCCGCATGTTTGGTACGCGGGACGATTTGTGACAGTTCGTAAGTTTATCGTCAAGTGATTGCTCAAACATTTATGTCTACCTCTTAATTGTCATCTACGCGCCGATATGGTCATTTTGACAGTAATTAGAGTACATTTGGAGTCCGGACCTAAAACCGTCTTCATTTTCTGATAACCGCTAAAACCCGAGTCAGAATGTTCTGGAATGTTCCGGATATTTCTATTCCATATTTCACAATCTTTTAATCTTTGGTAAAGAATTTCCCGTAATATTCACACAAAATATTAAGGAAAATAAGATTAATCCGTTATTCCATAAACTAAACACGGAAATCTTTCTTCCGCAGAGGAAACCACTGGGAAACGCGCAGCAGCAGTCTGCGCCTCTTCCAAGAGACGCGAGTGCATCTGCGCCTCTTCCCAGTCCTTTTCTGCGTATTTTTCGTATCTTTTCATATCTTTTCGAGATTCACTTCCAAAGTCTCTCCGAAAACCCTAATTCCTCCACGTGATTAGTATAAATAGGAGCCTTCGCTCCTCATATTTCTCACGCGAGTGTCCGCCCTTCTCTTCTCCCTTTGCATTCTAGACCACGTTCTTACTTTTTGGCGTCTACGTGCTTGAACTTTCGACCACGTAAGCTCGGATCCTTCTGAGTACCTGCCTCATTTGCATGACCGACCAATTTGACCAACTCCACAATCAATCAACTTAATAAATCTTAATCGTTTTCCTCTTACGAGGGCACTTTCGTTACATTCGAGTCGAGCATCACTAAACATAAACTTAGTTCATCTCGTTTCGTCAAACATGTAAGTCTGAGGATGTAAATCCTTCTTTATTTATTGTTATTTACTTTTTGTAATCATATTGTAAGATTTATGTCGAAAATACTCTTAAAACCGATTTATAAAACCGTGTTTAAAATCCCTTTTTACGAATTACCAGAAGATGACTGTCGAGAAAGGACGCAGCAGCTGCTGCGCCTCTTCGTGAGGCTGCCGCAGTTCCTGCTTCCTTTCTTCTTCCTTCGTCTTTTGATAATTCGATCGTTTTGTTTCGTTTTCAATTGTTCATTGTTTCTTTAACACGATAATTTTAAGTAAAATAATTTAACATATCGTTCATCACTGTTAGTATATAATTCATCGTTAATTCCCGACTTAAATCCCTTATAACCAATATTTGCGGATTTTCGTCATTAAAATCAATCCGGGTTGTAGAAATTCGATTCATTCATATCGAGTTTCTGGAATTCGACCTTTGATATATTTCCATCTGTCTATTGTCATATCCGTCATTAGTTCATCATTAATTCGTCATATTCACCCTAATTAGTTCACCCATGTCACTAATCAATCTTTCATTCATGTATTTAATTCGTTTGCATTCGTTTCATCCATGTTTTATCGCTTTTACGACTCATTCACATGTAATTAATGTATTAAATCACTTTCATCCGAGTCGAATATCATAATCAATCATTAAATTCACCCAAGAACATTAACGATTTGCAGTTCCGGCTTCACAGCCAGAACTCAGCCTTCGAACAGATGCAGAAACTGCTGCGCCTCTTCCAGAAGGCGCAGCTCTGCTGCGCCTGTTCCAGGTTGATTTCTGTCTCTGAACTCCCTTTCTGCCTTGACCTAGTTTAATTAGTTTACGTATTAATCTACTATTATTCGTATTATCATTAATAATCTGCTTGTTTATTTCCTTTATTCTTTTTTTTTTCTCAAATTATCCATTTTAAAGGTATTTTCGACATAAATCAATGAACCCGTTGTAATCATTGTAATTTTCATTATTTTATTTATTATTGTATTTCTTTTATCGCATTGTTTGTATGTCTTCACATGTAATTGAATCTAACATTCACTTCGACCCCAATTATATGCTAAATTAATTGTTCACCGACATAGCCTAATTCTCACATGTTAGGATCAAAACTTGGATGTTGCATTGCATGCATATAACCGACGATATTTCAAGTATAAATAATTTCCCTAATCATTAGTAGAGGCCGCTATCGAGGCGGGCGTGATTAGGTGTTCGATCAAAAGAGCTTCCTAATACGTACCCTCACCCCTTACTCCAGATCTCTGTGAACATCCGTGTTCATTGGCATCCACGAGAGTCATTCTAGACATAGAATGCTAAGGGTAACGAGTTCTTGGTGTCTATGTCACTACTTTGTGTCTTGACATGACACGAGGTATTCGAACGGTTTCCAATTTTCCACAATAAATTGCTGGCGACTCCACAAATGTAAACGCTTGTTCCCAAGCGCCCCCGTGGCCCATGTCCACAGGTTGGCGACTCCGCTGGGGATAATACACTTACGTGTAGCCAAAAGGGTGAAACTTGAACATGGTTAGGGAATAGTTTGTACAAGACATTTGTCGGTTTTCATAACTCGGTCTTCCTAAATCGTTTCATTCGACCTTCCTAGGCCCAACCCAACCCATTCGACCAATCGTCCCGTCTAGACGGTCCTAATTCTTATTTGGGCCTAAGGATGGATAACGATTGACGTCATCCATACCATGGTGCTTACTCTTGTTTGTATCAAGGACTTTCACTACTTGAGGAAATGGACTAGGAATCGGCCTTACTCTTGTTTGGTACGAGCCTCTCCACAGACTTCGGGTTTGATTGTTCGGTATGGCAACCCACCCTTCAAACAAAAACCTTTTTAAATGCACTCAGCATCCCGTTATAATGCTTGTATAAATGTTTGTACCTTACGTGATCACCATTTCTAAACGAAACCATGACGATTTTTGTAAAATCAAAATCCTTTTAAAGTGTAAATTTCGAAAAAAGGCCAATGATTAGTGCAAAATCGAGTCAAAACTCTGTCCATTTGTCGAGTCAAATTTCGGGACCAAGCCCATTTCAAAACCTCACTTCGAGTCCACTCCTACAACTACACTAAAGTTGACTAGGACCAACATTTTCCAAATCTTGTCATTTCTTCAAAAACTCACTCGACACAAGTGGCACACACCCACTTCATGAGTCAAAACATTTCTTTCCTAGAAAGTGTGTTAGAATGGTCGATCGTGTTTTGATTCGTCGTCGATCTCTTATCCAGTTTCCAAGATGCCTGAAACAAGCGACGTGAACTTGAATCAACTCCAGGATGGTAATGATCGAATCCTAACCGCGCTAGCTCAGTTCCAAGTTACTCAAGACCAAGTGTATGATCGCCTTGACACCATCGAGGGCCGGATCTATACCGTAGAAATGAGGTTGCCTCCTCGGGAAAGTGAAATCGTTGATGACTTCGTGAATGACTTCAGGGACTAAAACCCTCCCATGGGTATGACTGCAGCTGAGAAACGACTCCAATACTTAGAGGAGCAATTGATGTATCTTAAAGGGGAAGACATTTATAGGGAGAATAATCGCAAGTATGAGGCCGTGAGTTCCAAGTTGCCAACCAACTTCAATATGACGGATATCCCTAAATTCAAGGGGCATGAAAACCCTTTGAATCACATCCGTGCTTTCAAAGACTACATGTCTATCAAAGGCATCAAACCCAAGATGTTCTTAAGGATCTTTCCTTCATCTCTTGACACCATCCCAAAGCAATGGTTCTACTCTCTAGAACACAAGAAGATCCCTACTTGGGAAGATGCCGCGATTGAATTTGCTAAGCAATATGCGGATAATGCTGAGATCCAAGTTAACATGCGCACTTTAGAGGTTCTTACCGAAAATGACAAAGAAGGTTTCACCAACTTCCTAAGTAGGGGGAGGAAGACTAGTACCCAACTAGTTGAACGCCCAGACGAAGCTACCCTTGTGGAGAAGTTCATGGACAACCTAAAGCCCATCTATGCAAATCATTTGAGATACCAAAACATCAAAACTTTCAAAGACTTAACCGTACTAGGAACAAGGATCGAAGATGACATCCGTAAAGGGCTCTTGTCCAAAACGGTAGGTCGAGGATATCAAGGCTCAACAAGTCGTTCTTACGGCTCCACTAGCAAGACCGATGAAGTTAACCTCCTCGAGCCATCCAAGAAGAGTACCCCACCAAGGAAATTTACAAATCTTGGGGACACTTACTCCAACGCTCTAAAAAGGTTAATGAAACAAGGCAAACTCCAACCCATAGGCCCTACACCCGAACCAGAAAAGAAATCCAAGTTCTGAGACGAGAACTCATACTGCGTGTATCATAGGGGTAAGGGGCATGACACAGAAAAATGCTACAAATTGCAGAATGTGCTTCAAGACATGATTGAGGATGGTCGACTACCAATACCGCCGGGAGGTAAGCCCAATAACACTCAGAATCCTCTTGGAATTCTAGTGATCACAAGTGAAGAATCTACCTTAGATTGTTCACACCTCATTTCTCCAGTCGAAGATGAGATCCACGCGATCGAGAATGAAGGGTTCTACTCTACCATTTCCCCTACCATGGTCGACTTCATCGCATGGGCAAGGAGTGTGGATAGGCAAGTTTCGGAATTAGAAAATGTGGTGACAAATTTACATGACCCCAATGCAACACCTAAAGAACATGCACCACTAATCTTTCCCCAAAATGCTACTATGCAAGAAATAGTCGCCGTGGTTGATAAACTAGTCGACCAAATCACAAAATTAAAGGACGAGATCATGAGAATGAGGGAACTAGCTACAGTCAATGGAGTATGGGCCGATGACGATGAGGACGAGTATCTCATTGAACACTCCCTAATCAAGGAAATAGTCCAAAATGGTGAAGACCAAGATGTGGACCATCTGACTCGTTCGGGACGTCCATATCAAAGTACTACTCAAAATGGTCCAACCAACGTTATCACACCAAATGATAACGAAGATGACTCTACTGATCATTTGCTCAAGCAATTACAGAAGACAAAGTCTGATCTTTCAGTCTGGCAATTAGTAGCAAGCTCATTCCCACATCGCCAAGCTTTGACCAAACTAAACGTAGCACATAACTCCACACCCGACGATGTAGTCAACTTGGTCTTCCAAGAATCACCAAAGCTAAGTAATCCTATTACTTTCTCGGATGAAGATTTGCCGCCCTTTGGCGCTAGTCACAACTTGGCTCTTTACATCACTGTCATTTGCTTAAAGAAGAATGTGCCAATGACCTTAGTAGATGATGGCTCCGCGGTCAACGTCATACCCTTGAAAACGGCATACAAACTAGGAATGAAAGAGTCGGATTGGACCCCTACCAATCAAGGTGTTCGCGCATATGATGGTACACGACGAAAGGTAGTAGGACTCGTTAACCTATCCATAGCCACAAGGCCAATTGAGCGAAAGGTTAACTTCCAAATAGTGGACATTGAAGCTTCCTTCAACATACTTCTGGGAAGACCTTGGATTCACGCTTCCAAAGCGGTAACCTCCACCCTTCACCAAAAGATCAAAATTCCACTAAATGGCAAAGTGGTGACGATCACTTCGTCGCCCAATAAGGCAATAATCGAAAAGAAGTCAAATAATCAAGTCCTTGCGGATCCAGTATATGAACTTGGGGGCTTTCAAAGCATAAGTGTCATAGAAAGTGAGTTGGCACCCCTATACTACGATCCCTACTCCAACTTGGTGGTCAACCACATACTCAAATCCCAGAGATACTTCCCAGGATTGCCTTTGAACCCTACCCGAAGGAACACCTTCCCGCCTTACAAGGAAGGCAACTAAAAAAGAATACCACTTGGACTAGGATACAAACCCACTAAAGAGGAAGTTCTCGAGATGCTTGCTCAAGTTCAAAGCCATAAGCACGTAGGAGTCCAAATGCGACCATATCTCCCTACCCTAAATGGATACTTAGTTAGGGAAGGAAGTCAAGAACTCTTTCACGGATTTCCCGAACCTTGGCATTATCTCGAAAGGAAGCTAGCCGGAATCGAGATCTTTCACGATTGCTACTTTATTCCTCCAGAAACGGTTCCTACCGTCAAAGCTCGTCAAGCACCTTGCTTAGACGAACAAGCTGTTAGTCTACTATTTGAAGAAGATCGATTTGTTAGAGCCGCGCAGGATGAGATCATTACCATGATACTTCAGGACGATCACTTCAACCTTACCGCGTTAATCACAGAAATAAATGCGAACCAGCAGAAAGGATGGGGAAAATCAATCAAGTGGACCAACAATCAAGGAAGACTCTTCAAGCTCACCACTAGAGAAGGAGAGATGTTCAAAGGAGAACCAGAAGACGATGAATTCGAGTCAGAGTCAGAGTCGGAGTCTAGAGAAGTCACTAGGAAGTCTCCTCCTGTCATCATCCCCACTCCCTTTATTTCTCCTAGCTTAGCCTCAAGTAGTAACAGTAGTTCGGGAAATGTCCCAACAACTGCCCCTTTACCGCCGCTGACCACTGATCAGATGGCTTCTTTGTTTCAACTTTTCTCAAACTTTAATATGAATAAATCAGGTTCTGCATACTCTTTGTGTTATCTTGAATGCAATTCTATTCACGGTGATACTGAGGATGACCCAGATCCGGACTCAATTGAGATACCTCCCTACATAGCCAAGGAAATACTACAAGAAGGGGAAGGGGGACCAGTAATAGAAAACACCGAACCCATCAATGTAGGAACCGAACTAGAACCCCAAGAACTTAGGACAGGGACTACCTTGAGCTCCGCCGAAAGGGCCAGTTTCATAGACCTCCTAAACGAGTTTAAAGACGTTTTCGCTTGGTCCTACAAAGACATGCTAGGGATCGACAGGGATATCGCCGAACATAGAATCCCAATTAAGCCAGGTTTCATGCCCGTAAAACAAAAGCTTTGTCGAATGGGCTCTCAAGATTAAGGAAGAAGTCGATAAACAATTCAAAGCCGGGTTCATCAAAGTTTCCGAGTACTCTGACTGGGTAGCCAACATAGTACTCGTACCCAAAAAGGAAGGGAGAATCCGTGTTTGTGTTGATTTTAGAGACTTAAACAAAGCAAGTCCTAAAGATGACTTTCCTCCACCACATATCGACATATTGGTGGACAATACCGCAGATCACGCGTTACTATCCTTCATGGATGGGTACGCGGGTTACAACCAAATCAAGATGGCCATAGAAGACATGCATAAGACCGCCTTTGTCACTCAATGGGGAACCTATTGCTATACAGTCATGCCGTTTGGATTAATCAACGCCGGAGCTACATATCAATGCACCGAAACTACACTCCTACATGACATGATGCACAAAGAAATTGACGTATACGTAGATCACATGATTGTCAAGTCCAAGGATAAAGAGGGGCATATTGCGAACCTTCGCAAATTCTTCTCAAGGCTACGAAAGTACAACATGAGGCTCAATCCTCAGAAGTGCGCATTCGGAGTAACATCTGGCAAACTTCTAGGATACGTAATTAGCCAACGAGGTATAGAAATAGACCCTTCTAAGATAAAAGCTTTGATCGAAATGCCACAACCTCAAACGGAAAAAGAAGTTAGAGGATTCCTGGGAAAAGTGCAATATATAAGTCGATTCATATCGAAACTCACCATGATCTGTGAACCTATCTTCAAAAAGCTCAAGAAAACAGACCACACCATGTGGGATGATGACTGTCAGAAGGCATTCAACCGAATCAAGGAGATATTAGCTAAACCACCAGTGCTTATGCCACCTCAACGAGATCAACCTCTTGGTTTATATCTCACAGTAACCGAAACAGCCATGGGCGCCATGCTAGCTCAAACCGTAGGAAAGGAAGAAAAGGCTATCTACTACCTTAGTAAGAAGTTCTTGGAGTATGAGTGCAAATACTCACAACTCGAAAAGACATGCCTCGCTCTTGTGTGGGCAACGAAGAAGCTACGTCATTACATGCTTAGCTACTCCGTCAAAATATACTCCAAAATGGATCCTGTCAAATACCTCTTCGAGAAACCCGTCCTCAACGGACGACTAGCAAGATGGAATTTGATGCTCTCAGAGTTCGATCTCAAATACGTACCTCTGAAAGTTATAAAAAGGCGCGCCGTTGCCGAATTCTTTGCAGAAAATCCCATCAATGATGCACAAACAATAGATACTTGGTCATTTCCAGACGAGGATATACTCCAAACCGATGTAGACTCCTGGGACCTTTACTCTGACGGAGCATCAAACTTAAGAGGATATGGAATAGGAGTGTTGCTCATTTCTCTTGAAGGCGAGCATACATCGATCTATGTCAAACTCGACTTCGAGGTGACAAATAACGCTGCAGAATACGAAGCTTGTCTCATTGGACTACAAGCGGCAGTAAGCTTAGGCATTAAAAACCTCCGAGTGCATGAGGATTCGTCCCTGATCATCAATCAAGTTACGGGATCTTGGAAAATCCGAAGCGAAATCCTAGCGCCTTATCAAGCCAGAATAGACTAGGTTGCCCAATTCTTTGATCACGTGACCTATCTACACCTACCTAGGGAAGAAAATCAATTTGCAGATGCTCTTGCAAAACTTGCATCTTTGATTAATATGCCAAATGACATGGTGGAAATGCCTTAATGCATCGAACGACGATCAGAGCCAGCATATGTCCACCAAATCACCGATGAAGAGGAAATCACAGAGGAACCTTGGTTACAAGCAATCCTAAATTTCAAGCTCAACGGTACCAATCCACCGGATATGTACAAAAGGGGACAACGTGCTATACGCCTATTAGCTTCCCAATATGTTCTCATGCAAGGAGAGCTATACAAAAGAACACCTCTTGGTGTAATCCTACGTTGCCTTGATCATTCACAGGCGCGGAAAGTGATGGAAGAAGTCCATGATGGAGAATGCGGTCCTCACATGAGTGGGCCCATAATGGCAAAGAAAATCACACGTTTGGGGTATTATTGGACCACAATGGAATCCGATTGCATCAAATATGTAAGACATTGCCACAACTGCCAAATCTTCGGGAATGTACAGCATGTCCCTCCTTCATTGCTCTATACGATGACATCTCCTTGGCCATTTTCTACCTGGGGAATTGATATAATCGGGAAGATAACTCCAGCCGAAACAGGAGGTCACTGTTTCATCCTCGTGGCAATTGACTATTTCACCAAATGGGTAGAAGCGGCTTCCTACACTAGTCTCACGGCTAAAAAACGTGGCAAAGTTCATACAAAACAACATCATCTGTCGATACGGTTACCCACATGAGATCATTAGTGATAATGGATCACATTTCCAAGCCGAGACTGAGCAATTGCTAGCCAAGTACAAAATTAGGTATCACCATTCTTCGCCATATAGACCACAGACTAATGGCGCAGTAGAGGCGGCAAACAAGAACGTTGTCACAATTCTCAAGAAAATGATCGACAACTATCGAGATTGGCCAAGCAAAATACCCGTTGCTTTGTGGGGATATCGTACATCTGTTAGGATGCCCACTGGGGCCACCCCTTTCTATTTGACCTATGGCATGGAAGCTGTACAACCAGTCGAGTTAGAAATACCATCCTTGCGTATCTTACTCGAAAGTCAAATCCCGGAAGCCAATTGGAAGAGGGATAGATATGAAGAACTCATCCTCCTGGATGAATTTAGGCTACGCGCATTACATAATGTCCAAACATATCAAGCACGTATCAAACGAGCCTTCAACAAAAGGGTCAAGCCAAGGAACATCAAGGAAGGAGACTTAGTACTCAAGTCGGTTAGAGCTCTTTTACCTGTCGATCCATGGGGAAAATTCAAACCTAATTGGGCCGGGCCATTTCTAGTCAAGTCCATACTTCCAGGGGGTGCGGTTAGAATCACAGACCTAGATGGGAACGAATTTGCCAACCCGACAAACCTTGACCAACTAAAGCGGTATTATGCCTAGAATAGGAACAAAAACGCGCCTCGCGTAACCTCACGTGTCGCTCTTGTGGCACTAAATAAACGCCCCTAGCCAAGCTGAAATAAGCTAATATCACCATGCTTTTGCATCTTGACAATCTGTCATCCTCACTTCATCAAATAAACTAAATTGCACCTTAAGAGTAAGTAAAAAGCTCATGCTTATCTTCTAAGTTCATTACAAGTTCTTGCTTAGAACAATTATTCTTTTACATTTACTCGAACTACGCGCAAGGGTTTAATTTCATTTTTTTTAATGAATACGTAGGCAATCCTTCACAGGATACAACCCATTAACTTCAAAATATAAATAGAAGGACATTTGCAGTTGCATTTGGAATTCGACAAGAATAATAAATAGAAAAATCACAACGGTATTTCATTCAATAATATTAATACGTTACATAATAATAATAATGCTAAAGAAAAAAATAGGCTAGGATTCTAAAAACCCCACCTTCGTATTATAATAATAATAATAAAGACTAGAGCTATTCCTCCAATTTCCCTTTGCCCTTGTCATTTTTGTCATATTTCTTGTCCCGACCTCGAGCCGGACGCTCTTGCGCCACTTCGGACCTAATCACCAATGGTCTTTCTCGAGGCCTAGCCTTCCCATTCTTGTCAATTACTTTGTCCACGACATGAGAGGTCTTCGGTTTCTTCGAAGGATGAACAACTCGAAACCCGGCTTCCTCCTCTCCCTCAGTCAGATGCTTCTCTTTCTCCTTTTCTACCTCGCGCACCTTGTAGTCAACGGACTCGCGCTTCCTCAATCTCTCACGCTCCTCCGAAGTAGTAGCTTTCGTCCACCGCAGATAGGAGTCCGACACCCATAAGGCACTAACAGTTTAGTTCAATAACCATACATTTCTTTGAGCCCATTTAATGGCCCACTCCCTTCGACCCTCAGTAGTAAGCGCCACGACAGTCTGCGGGACAGTGTCAAGCTTCGGGATGGTCTGTTTCAGTCCAACCTGTCTCATTAGCCTCTCCGGGAAGAAGCATACCATGAATTCCAAGCCAGGAATGCGCACAGATCGGGTAGGATCCAAGGAAGATACTCCAGTGACAGATTTGAGATGCCACCATGGTACAACCCATCTAATCAAGGGGCCATCATCACTCTTCAATTTGTTTTCCCAGTAATTGCACACTCGAGTGAAGTCCACCATGTAAAGCCTGGTCCTCATTGCAATTGAGCGAGCATGATAAGAAGGAACATGAACTGGGGGCTCGATCAATCGAAGGCGCTCCATAAGCCAGACCTACCAAAAGCAGGTATAAAAAAAAAACGAAAAAAAAAAAGTGTTCTTTTACCTGCAAAATAACGGGACTTCCCAAATAAGGTAGGTCGCGATTGGCTTTCCTGTTGTCCAAACCCAATAGAATCTCTCCTAAACATAAACAGGCTGGGCTCCTGCGCAGTTCCATTTGCTCAACTAGGCCCAGGAGATGGGGATCACCTCTCAAATCCTCATCAACATGCCCTTGAAGGACATACACATGTAACAAGCAAAATCCGAATGCCCTTCGCCTAGAAACATAAGAGATGGTGGGGTCGGCCTTGTTAATGAATCGGTCAATAAAGTCCAACATTCGCACTCCTTTCGAGGTCACTAAACGGTCCACCTCAATTCTGGTCAACCCAAGCAAGTCTCTAAATTTGTTCTTATACCCTTGTGAAGTAGAAGGAATAGCAGGCAAGTGTTCTGGGTCCCACCCACTGATCGCAACAATCTCTTCAGAAAATGGGCAAATGTCACCTCCGGGGAAAGCAAAAACGTGATAATTTGGGTCCCAATAATCAAGACAAGCATCTAGGAATGGTTTGACTACCTTGATAAGCTTCAAAGTCAACAACGATCCAAGATTATAGGCACCCATGTCGTGTTTCTCCACGTTGGAAAACTCATTGGTCCATTCTTTTAGACGAATCTCTAAAGTATTCATGATGAAGGATTGTTTTGAGAATTTTATGTAATAAGACGAAGGAAGAGACGGAAGAATTGTCTGAATAAAACCTCTATCGACGTCTCTATTTATACTAAAATCTGTTTCCTAAAATCCGTGAGGACGGATACATCGGGGAACAGGCACAGCACTGCTGCGCCTCTTCAAAGAGACACAGCTCCTACTGCGCCTCTTCCTCAGCAACATTTCTGTGATTTTTCGCGTTGGATCTTTCCTAAATTCCTTAACGAATAAGTTCCTATTCATATGGGTTATTATTTTGGTAAATACGTCAAAGTTACCATATTTCGTGTTTCCTAATTTCGCGGATGCGCATTTCGAGATGATATCGATATTTTCATCATTTTAGAACATTTGTACACTTCTTTTTTACATTTTCTTTTCAAGGAATCATTTCACTCTCCATTTCCAACTAATAGATTTCTATTTTTTTCATTTTTTTGGGGGTAACCCTCCCTACCGTCCGGTCATTTCCGACAAATTTTTTGCATTTTTGCATTTTGCATTTTCGAGTCATTGTTTTGCGCTAATTTAGGCCATATGTATGCATACATGTTCTATGTGATTTCTATGTAAATTTTGACAGCATGACGGCGTAAACCGTCATCTACCAAACCTGTTCAAAGCTAACCCGCAGGAACAAACAACGCAACCCAGCAGCAAAGGCACTCAGGCCGTCGTATATACAACCAAAAGAGGGATATGTACAACAAACTGGGGGATCGAGCCCCAAGCAAAGTCCAAAATGTCCAAAATGTAGGTCCTAAAATGTACAAATGTGCAAGATACAAAACAAATAACAACAAAAACTACTGCCGGTCGCCGCCTAACTCCGCAACTCTCGCCTCGAGAGCAACAACCTCGGTGTCGGGAACCTCGAGCTCCCTCAGCAAAGGAGCTGTCTTCTCCCGAGACTGGGCCAACTCTCGCTCCAGCTCACGCTCCCTCTGCAAACAACACAATTGGCTCATGTCAATCATTTCAAGCAATTATAAGAAAGCTAGAAAATTAAAAAATGAAATAGACGAAAGGTTCATACCTGACGACCTCGACCGCCGACAAGTGCCTCGACGGCAGTAGCTCGCAGCCGGTTGGCTACCCTCCATAACGCCACAAACCAAGACGACGCGACCTGCATTTCAAAAGAAAAATGTTTAGCAATCAAGCAAACTTGAGCAAATGTGTTCTTACACAAAAAACATACAAATTAGAGGCTCACCCTCCGAATCAGATGCTGCCCCTCGTCCAAGCCAGCATCCGTCACAGCCACGTCAAAGTCACGCAGCTCAAAGATCGTCGTCCTCCCGGTCGTGTCAGTGTACTCGAGGGTCTCGGGGTACTCTGGGGGCTCGATGCCCGCCGCCTCAACCTCCTGCAAAGACAAAGGATTGCCATTAATCGATGATCATTCATCATGCTTTCAAAATGGTCATAAGGAGAATAAATACTTACCACAACTGGCCAGTACGCCAACCTCTCGTAGAGGAACGCCGAGTAGTCCTCACCAGGAAGCATAAGGGCGTCACCACCAACGCCAGCCAAGTCAACCTCCCTCTCAGCCTCAAAAGGCTCCCTGAACATCGTCCTAGGAGGATCGATGGGAACCGTCAAGACATCCCGAGAGCACTGACGAGCCAAGCGCTCGCCCAAGTACCACACAGGACCCATCGACGTCCTCAACAGCAACCGGCTCGATCTCCTAGTTCGAAGGACCTCAGCCACGAAAGGAGGAGCGCCAGCGTACTCCGCCCAAGGCCTAGGCACCCACTGGGAAAAGACAAGCAAGAAATCATTCTTATGATCGGTAAAAAGTAATAAAGAAGCAAAACTAATATAAGTGAGATGCTCACGCTGTCCAGCTGAAGAGCGTTCACGTCCCGCCGGTAGACATCGTGAGAGGAACGCTTGCTCCTCGTGCGACACATCACCCAATCCCTCACAACGGGATAAGCCTTCTCCAGCGGCTCCGTCCTCTTGGGCGAGAGGCTCAAAAAGTAGGAGTACACCCATGCCTGTGAAACAAGATAGTCAACAACGATCTTTCGTAATTCGAAAAATAAAAGAAGTGATTTTAGTCTGAATGAAGGTTCATACCTCCAACAGTAGTCCAGGGCCGACAGCACCAGGAGAAGTCCCCTTCTCCATCAACTCCGGATGAACCATGGCCCTCATGAAGCGGATGAGGACCGCAAAACCAGCAGTGACCCAGTCCCAACGTCCTAGGGAGCTCAGGTCAAAAAGAAAGGGAAGAAGTTTTGTCGACAGCCTCTCTCCCTTTTCTCCGAGGTAGATCGAAGACAGAAACCACCAAAGCCACAAGCGGGCCCTCTGCTCAGCTGTACAAGGAGGAGGAGCCGTCTCTCTCCCGTCAATCACCACCCGCGCCGGGGTCTTCCCCGCAAAGTAGTCTTGGACATAAGAACTAGGCAGCAAACAAGGCATTGTAACAGCCTTCGGTGCCAAGTTCCAGCCGATCAACCTCCTAGCCTCGGCCGAGTCCACCCTCATGGCAGTCTCCGGCCACTTCACCTCCTCGGTCCCACGCGGCAGACCAGAGATCATGCCGTAGTCCTCCAGCGTGACTTCCACCTCACCAAAAGGCATGTGAAAAGTAGAAGTCGTATCCCAGAATCGGTCCAAGAAAGCGCGGACCAGGCTAAGGTTAGCCCGCAACTTCCTCTTCGCGATATCCCTCCAAGCCTGCACCAGGGCGCCGAATTCTCCCCGCTCGATCATGGCTCTTTCCTCCGCTGACAGCCTCTCGTAGCACTCCATCGCCGTCGCGTAGCCCGAGAACGATCTGATGTTCCCAACCTCCTATTGTGATTTGAAATAAAAGCTATCTTTAGTTTGAATGAAATTGGAAAAGAGATGAGCAAATGAAATGAAAGAAGGTGAATGATGAGTAATGAATCCAAGATTACCAAGCTCTTCACCGTCCTATAGGACAGGTGACCCCCCGCAGCCCAAAGCAAGTGCCTGCTGTCCCAGGTCTCAGCCCACGAAGGTGCTCCCCTCAACTGACGACCGCCTCGCCCAACGTTAGCTCGCCTCGGGGCCTCATCCTCCTCCTCCTCAAGGACCTCGTCCTCAGCAACCTCACCAGCTACCCTAACCATAGTGAAAGCCTCCTTGAGAGCCTGAGAAGCGTCAACGGCTGTGTCTATGTCCATGGGAGCTCTCCCAGAAGTGAAGCCTCGTCACCTGCAACGTTAAAGTAATTTTAGACCGCGTCAAGTGACGACAAACCTTGATTAGGGGGTTTTCGAGCTTTAGAAGCCCTGAAGTCGCTCTTTTCTCGCCATCTTTGGCCATATTCCCACAAACCCGATCACTCATGTGGTAATTTCGACAGCATTTCGTTATAACGACGATTATGCCCTAGAAAAGTGTCCTAAAAAGCCGTCACAAACCAAAATTCCGAGATGGTAGGAAGTTTACCCATCATCCAAGGATTCCAAATATCAAGCTTCATCGTAAATGGGCAATCCTAAGGCCATTTTCGAAGCAATTTACGGTTTAGCTGTGAAACCGTCTCAATTTCACTCAAATGCCCAAAACTCAACGAAAATTCGAAACAAATACATGGTTATGATCCTTATACTACCAATTAGCCTAAATTTGGTCGATCCAATTCGTCCATTATAGAAGATTAATGCAAGAATGATATACATACCTCGATTAGTCATGGCCAATGCAAGCTTTTGGATCAAATTTTGACAGAAATGGTTGAGATTTGAGAGAGAAATTGATGATTTTGTGTTTCGAAACAAATGAAATGAAACCTCTATTTCATCGCGTTTTTACGCAGGAAAGACACCTTCAGGAATAGACGCAACAGGTGCTGCGCCTCTTCCAAGAGACGCAGCTCTTGCTGGGCCTCTTCCTAAACTTCTCTTCATACGAATTTTCAAAAATTTGTTATGAGTTCGTTATTTGTGGGCCCATCTTTGGTGCGCCTCTTCCCCGATGCCATTTATTTCTTTTCTGGTCCGTTTGACGATTATTCTTCGCTCAGACCTGCATTTCTAAGCCAACTGCAGACTATCGTACATTATTTTACTGCTTCCAAGACCTTGTTTGTCACAACGAGCAAGTATTCTCTGACAGGTGTTTCGATACGCCTTCATTATATTCCGCCAGCGAGAGTAAGCGGATAGACAATCCCTCTCGAGACATGGAGATGAATTCCCGATAAGGTTTCACCAACGAGATTTCACGACATACAATCGTCCTTCTCAAGTTCTAAAGTTTGTTTGAAGACGACCCAAGCAGATTTCTCCCAGCAGTTCCCGCATGTGTCATGCTACTCACGATATTTCTTGTCTCCCCACGGAGTGCGATACAGGTGTCGTTCTCCAGAAGTTCCCAGACCGGTAGAGTTCTTACACTCGAGCCTTAGTTACCCCTTAGGTCGAAATTATATTTAGGCCTCCTTCCCATTGATGCTTTCCTTTAGGATCCCACACCCTAGAACACAATCCTTATATATCTTTTAGGTCTTAACCTTAGCTCCTACGCTTACCCTTAGCTCTTACGCTTACCCTTTAGCTCCTATGCACCTCCGGAAGCATCTTGAGAAAGAAGTCTCAGGTATGGTCTCTTCTTATGGCTGGCGAGCTTCCTTACGTAGTCTAATGGACTTTATGTGGGAAATAATCTGTATACTTCCCTTATTATTAAGGATTATAACGAATATAATGATGACGATCACTAGTCATAAAATTTAAATACATAAACAAAATATAGGATTCAGAAATAACCTTCGGTCCTAGCAAATACGGCCTAAGAACAATATCAAAGTAAATATTCGCCTATCAGTTGCACCCAAGACGATATGAGATATGCCCTATTGATAATGCTAGAATCGATCTAAAATTTTCTGTAAAATTTAGTTGTTTTGTGTTTTTCTTCTGATGAGAGAGGAGGCTAGGTCAAAAAAAGAATTAGGGTAGAATAATCATCTCCCTTTTCTTCTTATACTCACCGAAATATGGGAGTCAATTAGGAAGATATAATCTTTCCTAATTTCGGCCCATATAACCGAAATAAGGAGTGTAATCTCCTTATTTTTGGTTATTCCAAAAATGTATAAAATGTGTTAAATTGTCATCTAGTGAGGATCGAACCCATGACCTCTTGGTTTGTGTACCCTCACTATTACCACTATAACACATTTATCTTGTTGATATTAAATATAACTTATTACATTTAGTTACGAATTAACAGATTAATTCGTCTAAGCTAACATTACATACATTTAATTAAATATAACTTATTATATTCAATTTACGAATTTACAATTAATTCGTCTCAACTAATATTATTTAATCTTCATCAAATAATTGTCTCATCAACACATTGACTAACTGTTTAGTCATATTAGGCATCAATGTGATTATATTTCTATAACCACATTTCTCAAACACATCCTATAGGTGTGACCTTTAGGGACCAGTTGATCACCGCCATCTGTATGATAATAATGTCAAACTTTCTAGCAAGCCAACCGTTATTAGGTAAACGTTAATCAACTGATTAAATATACGAAGTATACCCTTGTGAACCTGTAAGAGATTTACAAATGTTATCACACTAATTTGTGGAGGACACAAGCTCCAACAAACTCCCACTTGTCCTCACAAGTGTATGTGCGATAACCGATTCTCATATCCTAAAATTTCTCCCACTCAATGTAAAACAATTTACAAATCCGTATTCACAAAGGTCGTATTTTACAAGCGATCAATATCAAGAGTGGTTTCCCCGACTAGAGAGTAACTTAACTGATAAACGAATCAACATTCGAGCATGGCCATGCATTTCAGTTACAACTCCTCGAGTGGCCCCGAGAAATAACTATACCCGATAAGGGTTGGATATTTTCCTCAACTCGAATCCTGCAGATGTAAGCACAATATGAAATGACCCGGAAAAAATCTACTTAGCCTCCGATTCGGCAGATCGTGAGAAAGAAACCAAAGTCACCCAAAAACTGCCTTAATCTCAAGAGACAGTCGATAGTCAAAAGAATCGACTCTAGGAACACAATGGATGTCCTATCCACGACCTGGCACCGAATGTTTTTAAACATTTAGGACTCTATTACGTTGTCACAAAAAGTTGTCCTACGAGGTATCGTCATAATCTCGCATCTGTGATAGATCAGTCAACTGATTGACTTATGGCTCGTTGAACCCACCATCAATCGACTGCACAATAAAATAGCCGGAGTTATCAGCTCACATTGGCGATTACGGACCAAAACAAATATAATGTAATTCAGTTCACTTTGTGGCGTTCAATGTTGTCAGTACAAACCACATGAAAAACAAAATATTATATATAAAACGATGAATTTATAAATAGTATATGAAAAAGATAATGTATCAAATCCATAATCAAGTACTACAACTCAAGAACAAGTTTAATTCCCATGGAAATAACGTGCCCTACATGCTTATCATAATTCAATGGTTTAGTGAGAGGATCCGCGATGTTATCATCCGTCGCAATCTTGTCAATCACTATCTCTTCTTGCTCCACGTAATCACGGATCAGGTGAGCTTTCCGATGTACATGTCTAGATTTGTTGCTAGACTTTGGCTCCTTAGCCTGGAAGATGGCACCTCTATTGTCACAATAGATGGTGATCGGGTCATTCGAACTAGGAACTACCGAAAGTCTTTGTAAGAATTGACGCATCCATATCGCTTCCTTTGCTGCCTCCGAAGCGGCATAGTACTCGGATTCAGTAGTAGAATCTGCTACAACACTCTGTTTGGAACTCTTCTAGCTGACCGCAGCACCATTAAGAGTGAAGACGAACCCGGACTGAGATTTTGAATCATCTCGATTCGTTTGGAAGCTAGCATCTGCGTAACCTATTGCGCATAGCTTAGTATCGCCTCCATAAGTTAATACCCAATCCTTAGTCCTCCGTAGGTACTTGAGGATGTTTTTAACAGCTATCCAGTGTGTTTCACCTGGAGTCTTTTGGTACCGACTCGTCATACTCAATGCATATGCCACGTCTGGACGTGTGCATATCATGGCGTACATGATCGATCCTATTGCAGATGCATAAGGAACACGACTCATGCGCTCAATCCCTTCAGGCGTCGTGGGTGACTGAGACTTGCTCAACTGCATCCCAGTCGTCATTGGAAGGTTTCCCTTCTTGGAGTTGGTCATGGTGAACTTCTCAAGAATCTTATCCAAATAAGACTCCTGACTAAGTGATAACGTCCGTCGTGATCTATCTCGGTAGATACGGATTCCCAGAATGCGCTGTGCCTCACCCAGATCTTTCATCTGGAAATGGTTCTTCAACCATTCTTTAACCGAAGATAGGAGAGGAATGTCATTCCCAATCAGGAGTATGTCATCGACATACAATATCAAGAATACAATCTTGCTCCCACTCGACTTGATATATAAGCATGGTTCCTCGACCGATCGAGTGAAACCATACTCTTTTATCACTTGGTCGAAACGATGATTCCAACTCCGAGAAGCTTGCTTAAGTCCATAGATGGAACTCTTAAGCTTGCATACTTTATTAGGATGTTCAGGATCTATGAAACCTTCGGGTTGCACCATGTACAACTCTTCCTCCAAATAACCGTTTAAGAAGGCGGTTTTCACATCCATTTGCCAAATCTCATAATCATGAAATGCGGCAATCGCTAAGATTATCCGAATGGAACGTAGCATGACTACAGGTGCAAAAATCTCATCATAGTGCAATCCGTGCACTTGAGTGAAACCTTTTGCCACAAGTCGTGCCTTATAGGTATCTGGTTGCGCGTCTACAGAACGTTTTATTTTGTAAAGCCATTTGCACTGTAGAGGTTTTACCTTATCAGGTAAATGAACTAGATCCCATACGTTATTCTCATACATGGAGTCCATGTCGGATTCCATGGCTTCGAGCCATAGCTTTGAGTTGGAACAGGTCAGGGCACCTTTATAGGTAGCGGGTTTATTACTCTCTAGGAGTAAAACGTCATTCTCCTCGACCATACCAATGTATCTGTCCGGAGGATGAGAGACTCTACCCGACCTCCTAGGTTCCTCAGGAATATTAACCGTATCATCAGTTGGAGGAACAGCTTCCTCTATCCGTTCCTCGGTTGTTGGTTCTGGAATCTCCGACAGCTCGAAGGTTCTATAACTCGTCTTGTTCTCGAGAAATTCTTTCTCTAAGAACGTCGCACTAGCCGCAAGAAAAACTCGATGTTCGGTAGGGGAATAGAAGTAATGACCAAATGTTCCTTTTGGATAACCTATAAAGTATGTCTTGACCGATCGCGGGCCGAGCTTATCCTCGTGTCTCCACTTGACATAAGCCTCGCAGCCCCAAACCCGAATAAAGGACAAGTTAGGGACCGTTCCTTTCCACATTTCATATGGAGTCTTGTCGACAGCTTTAGACGGACTTCGGTTAAGTATAAGAGCAGCTGAGAAAAGAGCATAACCCCATAATGAATCAGGCACTACCGTGTGACTCATCATGGATCAAACCATATCAAGTAAGGTTCGATTTCTCCGTTCGGACACACCATTCAATTGAGGTGTTCCAGGTGGAGTTAACTGCAAAACGATTCCACAGTCTTTCAGGTGTTGATCAAACTCATTTGAAAGATATTCGCCACCCCGATCTGAACGGAGTGCTTTAACCTTTCTACCCAGTTGTTTGATGCGTATACGGAGCAGAAGACTTAATTGTGAAATCAAGTGAGACGGAAGATCCGAATGCACTAGGTGCAACCCGACCAGTTCGTGTCACTTGGCGTGATATTGGCGAAGCGGAAGTCTTTTTGTTTTGTTTTTGTGTTTATGTTGTGCAAGAATAAAAGGATATTTGCTTCGATTTCTTGTGAAGAGATCGAACCAATGGGATATTTGCTATCACTAGACCTATAGCGATAACAATGGGCAATTACTCGAAAACGCGTCAAGTAATTCAACTTAAACTGCGGAGCACGTCCTTAGTTCAAGGCAAGACTCGAAAGCATCGACTCTTTGAAAAGATTGAAACACAAGTTTCTCCCTCTAAAAGGTTTTCTTAATTCTTGGATGATTTACAAATGAGGAGGCTAGGTCCTTTATATAGGACAAAAGCCTTGGCCTCCAAGCAAGTATTTAATGCTAGTTGTAAGTTCTAGGATGAATGAATACATAGAACTTACAACCTAGACCTTTTTGTCAACTTTTATTCAAACTAGGTTGAAAATGCAAAAATATAAAATTTGGATTCTCCCCCCCTTGGTGCCGCCACATTTCGGCTCCTCCAATTGTTTCCACACGGCATCCTCTTGTTCCCACACGACATCAAGGTTCTTGCGGGTCTTGAGCTTTAATCGCACATATTTCCTTTCTTTTATTTGAGCCCATCCAATTTTTGTGTGCAAATATGCATTACTTGGGCGTGGTTTTGCTTGGTCCTCTAAATTGAGTACAACCTCGTTCATGGGGTCGATATTCGCATCAGGTTGTTTATTAATCGTCCCGCCATACGCATCAAATTCCCTCCCTTAAAAAGAATTGTCCTCAATTCTTGCCGCAGTATGCCGGGATCAAAGATGAATATTATAAACCCGAACAACCCCGAACACGTAGTCGAATCTTTGATGCCACCGGGATCAAAACAAATCTGGAAGTTAGATTCAAACTTGATTAAGAACATGAAGCAGTTTACGCACCCCGTTGATCTTTCCTTCAGCTCATCATCTTCAATGTAGTCTTCACGTTTATCCATCTCCGGTGATTTGAATTTGTAATGAGTATTGTAAATCACAACCATTTTGTTTTTGTGCCATCTTTGCTTGTGCTTTACTTTCTTGTGATTTCCTTCCCACCACCTTCCATGCACAATTCTACTCGAAGCAACAAGATCATCATGAGCTTCCATGAAAATTGACTTTAATAAGAAATTAGAGTTCCCACCACGTAGCTTCTCGTCTAAGTATTTGTCAATTGGTGATTGATACGGTTCTTTGACTTGATATGGTTCCCACCTTCGTATCACATCCTGCATGACTCTTTGCAGTTGGGGCCAATGAAAATATTCTTTGGGAATATCTACAGTTTTGTTTACCCCGAAATATCCTCCAACTCCACCTTCATGAGCTTCTCGAATAAGGAGTTCCCGAGTTGGAAGTTTTGGAACATTAAGTCTATTACCTTTGAAGAGGAAACCATCTGGAATAATGAACTCATCACGAGTTCCGGACTTGCAAATCTCGAAGGTTTCTCCAAAGTCGGGATCATGCTCGTAGTAACCCTTCAATGCCTCAAATCCAAGTAATCGGACATCGAGCACGTTCAATAATGAGTACCGTCGTGAGAGAGCACCGGCCACCACATTACTCTGGCCACGTTTATACTTTGATGAAAAGTGAAAGGATTGTAGGAGCTCCACCCACTTGGCATGCCGTGGGTTCAACTTTTGTTGTCCATTGATGTGCTTCAGTGATTCGTGGTCCGAGTGCAGGATGAAATGACTCGGCCAAAGGTAGTGACTCCAATGTTGAAGAGCTCTCATGATAGCATAAAATTCTTTGTCGTACGTCGAGTAATTGAGCCTGGCTCCATTTAATTTCTCGGAGAAATAAGTGATGGGTCGTTTTCCTTGTATTAGTACAGTTCCCATTCCAACACCGCTTGCGTCACATTCCATCTCGAATGGTTGAGTGAAATCTGGGAGTGCCAATAAAGGTGCCTCGTAAAGTTTTTGAATAATCGTCTCGAACGCCCCTTGAGCAGCCGGGGTCCATACGAAGGTTCCCTTTTTCGTACACTCGGTGATAGGACTAGTAATGGTACTAAAGTCCCGAATGAACCTCCGATAGAATGATGCGAGTCCATGAAATGATCGGACCTCCGTGGTGGTCTTAGGAGTAGGCCATGACTTGATTGCTTCAAGTTTGATTTGATCCGCCGAAACCCCGTCTTTAGATACCATATAGTCGAGAAAGATGACACTCTCGACCCACAACGACCACTTCTCCTTCTTTTCATAGAGTTTCTGCCCTCGAAATATGTCGGACACCTCTCGAAGGTGTAGGGAATGTTCTTTCTCAGTTCGATTGTACCCCAAAATGTCATCCAAATAGACGACAACAAATCTGCTCAAGAAAGGTTTGAGTACCTCGTTCATGAGTCCCATAAAAGTACTCGGAGCATTGGTTAATCCGAATGGCGTGACGGCCCAATCGTATAACCCATGTCTATTCTTGAACGCGGTTTTCCACCTATCCCTTTCTCTCATTCGCATCTGGTGATAACCACTCCTCAAGTCGATCTTAGAAAAGATCTCGGACCCATGTAACTCATCAAGCATGTCTTTAAGCCTTGGGGTAGGAAAACGATATTTGATAGTTATGTTGGTCATGGCTTGACTATCAATGCACATTCGCCACGTCCCATCCTTCTTTGGGACAAGTAGAGTAGGGACGGCACATGGAATCAGGTTTTTACGAACATAGCCTCGATCCATTAGCTCCTCCATTTGTCGTTGCAACTCTTTTGTTTCCAACGGGTTGCATCGATAGGCCGCTTTGTTCGGTAACGATGCTTCGGGAATGAGATCAATTTGGCGTTCGATCCCTCTAATAGTTGGTAAACCAACGGGTAGGTTCTTGGGAAAGACATCCTTGAATTCCTCATCCGAGATTGGCACAAGATTAGGATTGTCTTGAGTTGCATCGTCATAACTTGTATGATCACTTTCTTCGATGTCAGTTTCATCATAAACTCCTTCCAATTCTTCATCAAAAACAATTGGTTGATTTGGATCAAATAAAGAAGTACCTTTTGTATGAGGTTCATCCTCAAAAGAAAATAAGTCCTCTTCAATCACATCTTTAAGTTGATCATCATCACTCAATGGCTCTATAATATCGTCCTTTTCTCTTTCTTCGAAATTGAACGCAACACTCAATCGTTCCTCCTCATCAAACAACTCATCCTGATAAGCAACAGTGTCTCTCAAGGTGTTCAATCGTTCATTTGGACACGCGCTTTGATAGTGCCCACACCCCGGACACTTTAAACATCGTACTTTGGAGAGACTTGTTTCCTTGGAATCGGGCGTTCTTGCCTCGGAACTTGGGGTGGCAGCCGACTTGGGTTCGCCAACACTATTCGTCGTGCTCCATTGTTTGAGACGGGCGATCTTACGATAAGTCGTAAGCGTATAAGTTGCTGGAACATATTTCTTACGCAACTTGCGTTTAAGAGAAACCCAAGAAGATAATTTCCTTTTCCCGGCGCGAGCACGCCTTGCTTTCAAACTCTCGTACCATAGTGAAGCCCCTCCATTAAGTCTTTGAATAGCGTACTTGCAGCGTTTCGCGTCATCCAGAACTTCAAAATCAAACATTCGTTCGATTTTCCGTTCCCATTCGAGGTAGTCCTTTGGGTCTGTGCCTCCCGTGAACTCACGTAGTTCACTCACTTCGAACTCTTCAACGGTTCGTTCTTGTCTAGGCAACCACTTGGAATCGTTTTCTTGTAACTTTTTCAAGGCTCTTTGAAGATTCTCAAGAAAGTTGGGATCGTCGAAGTTCATTTTGATGTTGGTTGTTTAAAATTTCGAAGCTCTCTTTTTTTTTTTTTGATGGTGAACAGTACCGTGAATAGTGTTTGTTTTTTTTTTTTTTGTTGAAACCGTGCCTTCAAGATCCAATCGATTAAACCTCAACTACCTCGCCGAGTTTAATCTTTGAATACCAAGCGCGTTGGATATTCAACTATCAACTGATTGGGACCTCCTTAGGACCGTCTTGATTTTTTTGGGGTGATCAAGAGCCGAAGCTCTGATACCATTTGATGCGTATACGGAGCGGAAGACTTAATTGTGAAAT
The DNA here is from genome assembly GCF_048544455.1 of Silene latifolia. Lineage (NCBI taxonomy): Eukaryota > Viridiplantae > Streptophyta > Magnoliopsida > Caryophyllales > Caryophyllaceae > Silene > Silene latifolia. Next base: position 35,127,928 of record NC_133526.1, on the reverse strand, counting down.
CAAGTGAGACGGAAGATCCGAATGCACTAGGTGCAACCCGACCAGTTCGTGTCACTTGGCGTGATATTGGCGAAGCGGAAGTCTTTTTGTTTTGTTTTTGTGTTTATGTTGTGCAAGAATAAAAGGATATTTGCTTCGATTTCTTGTGAAGAGATCGAACCAATGGGATATTTGCTATCACTAGACCTATAGCGATAACAATGGGGAATTACTCGAAAACGCGTCAAGTAATTCAACTTAAACTGCGGAGCACGTCCTTAGTTCAAGGCAAGACTCGAAAGCATCGACTCTTTGAAAAGATTGAAACACAAGTTTCTCCCTCTAAAAGGTTTTCTTAATTCTTGGATGATTTACAAATGAGGAGGCTAGGTCCTTTATATAGGACAAAAGCCTTGGCCTCCAAGCAAGTATATAATGCTAGTTGTAAGTTCTAGGATGAATGAATACATAGAACTTACAACCTAGACCTTTTTGTCAACTTTTATTCAAACTAGGTTGAAAATGTAAAAATATAAAATTTGGATTCTCCCCCCCTTGGTGCCGCCACATTTCGGCTCCTCCAATTGTTTCCACACGGCATCCTCTTGTTCCCACACGGCATCAAGGTTCTTGCGGGTCTTGAGCTTTAATCGCACATATTTCCTTTCTTTTATTTGAGCCCATCCAATTTTTGTGTGCAAATATGCATTACTTGGGCGTGGTTTTGCTTGGTCCTCTAAATTGAGTACAACCTCGTTCATGGGGTCGATATTCGCATCAGGTTGTTTATTAATCGTCCCGCCATACGCATCAGTTCTGTACGCTGTTCTGGTATTCCTTGAATTTCTCAAAGGACTCACTTTTATGCTTCATTAAGTAGACCTATCCGTATCTACTCAAATCGTCCGTGAAAGTGATAAAATATCTATAGCCATCTCTAGCGGTAATTGACATAGGTCCACATACCTCCGTATATATGAGTCCTAATAGGTCACTAGCGCGCATTCCAACACCTTTGAAGGAAATTCGAGTCATCTTGCCAATGAGACATGATTCACACGTGCCATTTGTAGAAAAATCGAATGCGGGAATAGTCCCATTATCGACGAGTTTCTTCACACGTTTCTCATTTATGTGTCCCATTCGACAATGCCATAGATAGGTTTGATCTTTGTCACCGACCTTTAATTTCTTATTATTCACGTGTAATACTTCCGTGGTTTGGTCTAAGTTATAAATTCCATTCATGGAAACTGTTTTGCCATACATCATTTCATTAAAAGAGAAAATACAGCTATTATCCTTTATTGAAAATGCAAAACCGTCTTTAGCAAGTACGAAAACAGAAATAATGTTCTTAGACAAACTGGGTACATAGTGTGATTATTTAAAAATAACTCAAAACCACTAGGGAGTTGGATTACATATGTTCCTTCGAGCGCGAAGCAACTCGTGCTCCATTCCGACTCGCAGGTCCACATCACCTTTTTCGAGAGGTATGATGTTCTTTAGGCCCTGCAAATGATTACACAGATGAGAACCACAACCAGTATCAAGTACCCAAGTTCCGAAACTTGCATGGTTATTCTCAATCATATGAATATAAGATGATATACCAACAGGAACGATGCGGCCTGCTTTGATGTCCTCACGGTAGACGGGACAGTTCCTCCTCCAATGTTCAGTCTTGTGACAATGGTGGCACTCTATGTCACCGCCCTTGCTCTTTGCCTTGCCCTGTGAGCCACTAGTCTCACCAGGCGCACTCTTACCGTTTCCTGGCTTCTTAAACTTTGGCTTACCTACAGCTAGGTCGCCATGAGCCTTGCCCTTACCTTTACCTTTGTTGTAAATCGTGAGAACATCCTGCTTCACGCTCCCACTCAATTTCATATCCTTCTCGGTCTGTACGAGAAGGGAGTGTAGCTCATGAGGACTCTTTTTCAAGTCATTCATGTAATAGTTCGCCCTGAAAAGGGCAAAACCATCATGAAGAGAATGAAGCATTCGGTCAATGACAATGCTCTCACTGATTTTACAATTCAGTACCTCCAGCTTCTCGACATTCTCAATCATGTGAAGAATGTGTGGGCTAACCGGTTGGCCCTTCTGGAGTTTCGCATCAAAGAAGCGACATGTATGCTCATATGTAACGATTCTCGGTGCTTTTGAGAATTCGTTAGTGAGCGTAGTGAAAATCTTGTTTGCACTTTGGGCAATGAAGCGTCTATGTAAATTGGTTTCTATTGCAAAGATGAGTACGTTCTTTATCGCACCCGCTTCCATAACGAAATCACTATAAGCGAGTGACTCGTTGGCTCCTGCATTGGGGCCTGGGTTGACCGGTATTGGCTCGATTAAGTACCGAGCTTACCGTCGCAATGGCGCATTCCGTAGTGCCGCCTCCCGTCCGCAAAGTTGGACCCATCATTCTTGATCGAGTGGGGATTCATTTGGTCCATGAATATTTTCACCAGACGAGCGATCTAGTGTGGCACTAGGCATTGGGATTGCGTTATTTCCAGCCATTTGTTGTAACAGTATTATCGAAAATAATCGTGTTCTACACTGCGAAAGAAGAATAAAAATAATAAGCATGTGCATCATTTTGATTTTAAGTCTAATGAACTAATGTCATAACGCGAAGACTCAAAAACATTTATACAATTGACCTCCCTCAAGAATTATATAAATGATCCCAAGACTCAATTCTCTGTAAATTGATAAGCTAACCTTTTAGCTAATTCTACCGTTAGAATTCTTGGTCGATAAATTTCTGTAGATTCTATCTTTAGTCCACCATAATCACGAGAAACTCTTCGGACTATGATGGTGAGGTAAACTAAGTAAACACAACTACTTACCCAACGTAGAAGGGGTCATATTAGGCCTACCGACGAAGAAGGGATTCATAGATGTTTGCCCTTATAAAGACTAATCTCAATTTCCGTTTTAGAGGAAGATCCCATCAACTTTATTTTAATTCATTTTAAGTGAACTAATATCTAACATGTGAGAATGAATAAACTAAGGTGATGGCTTAATAAGACTGTGACATCTGTTTGTCCATGAAAACTAACATACAACCTATATGAGTCAATTTTCATGCATTTTAGTAGTAGGTGGTTTGGTTTTAGGCGGAATATGATGCATAAACTAACATATGAATGAAAAGCAATAAGAATGAAAACGTAAAAACAGTAAAAGTCCTAGTGTGGCCTATCCTATCAAAATGAACAATAAATACAAGTTTGGAATCCATCCTTGGACCCGAGAAGCTTGTCTTGATGTTCCATCTTGATCCATGTAGCGGGAGTGAGCTCCAATCTCCATCTTTAGTCTTCTTTGAAATTACAATAATTAAAATTACATAATAAACCTATTTATTACAATCTAATTTCAAAACCCAAAACTAAATATAAAGGAGATTCGAGATCTCATAATTACATAAAAATCATGTTTCCTTCATTACGAAAACATAATTTGACTAAGGCCACACTATGTATTATAAATTACAACCGATTGCAAAAATAAATATGTAAATAAAATTCATTCATTCGATTCATTCAACAAAATTAAAGTAAAATGCATCAACTAAAAATAAATTAAACATACATGACACAATTCCTTAATTATGTTGATTAATTTATCCAAACCACCTATTTAAATAAAATTAAGTGACAATTCCTCAATTAATCACATTAATTTCATTCTTAATCCATATTAAACTTGTAATATGAATTCTATCCGTCAAACTTTTAAACTGCTTTAAAATAATTCGGTATCTTTAAATTGTGAACCGATTCACAATAACTAATTGGGCAAAAAAAAAATCCATTTTTTTTATTTTGTCTCGGCAAAAAAAAAAATAGAAATTTTTTTTTTCCAGCTCACGGCCGAAATAAAAAAACAGCCCATCCTTTTTTTTCTTTTCGGCAAAACAACAAAACAAAACAGCCCGTTTTGTTTTCTTTTAAACTCGGGTTTTTTCTTGTAAAAACCGAAACCTTTTTTTTATGAACACTGTTCACGGTGAACAGTAACCGAACAGGAAAAAAAACTCAACGGCAAAAAAAAAAAAAACAACCGTCATAAAAATTCTTGCGGCAAAAATTGCCCTAAAATAAAAACGATGAAGAAAATGTTTACAGTTGCTATTTAGAACATGATTTAGCAAATGAATTAATGAACATGATTAATCTTATATGCTAAAATTATATAGCAAAAACAAATTCTTGTATCATCGACATGACTATTCCATTAACAATTTAATTTAATCCGAATTAAATCAAGGTATCTACAAATTCATTTTATTATCATCTTAACTGATTAAAACAATAATTTGTATGAATCAAATGGAAATAAATCATCAACAATAAGAGAAAAAACGAGAAAAACAGACGGTAAAAAAATGTACCTCACGGCAAAAAAAAATTTCAGCCGAAACAAATTTTTTTTTTCTCTTTTCGAAATTCCTCATTGTTTACATACAATTTTACGAAAATCATCAAAATTAAAATCCGTGGCCTAAGCTCTGATACCATTTGTGGGAAATAATCTGTATACTTCCCTTATTATTAAGGATTATAACGAATATAATGATGACGATCACTAGTCATAAAATTAAAATACATAAACAAAATATAAGATTCAGAAATAACCTCTGGTCCTAGAAAATACGGCCTAAGAACAATATCAAAGTAGATATTCGCCTATCAGTTGCACCCAAGAGGATATGAGATATGCCCTATTGATAATGCTATAATCGATCTAAAATTTTCTGTAAAATTTAGTTGTTTTGTGTTTTTCTTCTGATGAGAGAGGAGGCTAGGTCATAAAAAGAATTAGGGTAGAATAATCATTTCCCTTTTCTTCTTATACTCACCGAAATATGGGAGTCAACATATAACCGAAATAAGGAGTGTAATCTCCTTATTTTTGGTTATTCCAAAAATGTATAAAATGTGTTAAATTGTCATCTAATGAGGATCGAACCCATGACCTCTTAGTTTGTGTACCCTCACTATTACCACTATGACACATTCATCTTGTTGATATTAAATATAACTGATTACATTTAATTAAGAATTAACAGATTAATTCGTCCAAGCTAACATTGCATACATTTAATTAAATATAACTTATTATATTCAATTTACGAATTTACAATTAATTCGTCTCAACTAATATTATTTAATCTTCATTAAATAATTGTCTCATCAACACATTGACTAACTGTTTAGTCATATTAGGCATCAATGTGATTATATTTCTATAACCACATTTCTCAAACACATCCTATAGGTGTGACCTTTAGGGACCAGTTGATCACCGCCATCTGTATGATAATAACGTCAAACTTTCTAGCAAGCCAACCGTTATTAGGTAAACGTTAATCAACTGATTAAATATACGAAGTATACCCTTGTGAACCTGTAAGAGATTTACAAATGTTATCACACTAATTTGTGGAGGACACAAGCTCCAACACTTTAAACGACCCTCCCCGATAGTCGATAGACTTTAAAATGTTCCCGACGAATGGTCCTTAGCTCAGACCCCTTGAGCCGCCTCGCGTCGCCATAGTCGTCAGGTTCTAATCTTCGATTGACCTGATGGCTATAATTTGAATTTCGCCTTGTCCAAGCCTCAGTCAAAGTGGGGGCTCTGTATATACCTCATTTCTGCACCTCCCGCAAACCACCCGGTGATGATTGGGCCGCATGTTTGGTACGCGGGACGATTTGTGACAGTTCGTAAGTTTATCGTCAAGTGATTGCTCAAACATTTATGTCTACCTCTTAATTGTCATCTACGCGCCGATATGGTCGTTTTGACAGTAATTAGAGTACATTTGGAGTCCGGGCCTAAAACCGTCTTCATTTTCTGATAACCGCTAAAACCCGAGTCAGAATGTTCTGGAATGTTCCGGATATTTCTATTCCATATTTCACAATCTTTTAATCTTTGGTAAAGAATTTCCCGTAATATTCACACAAAATATTAAGGAAAATAAGATTAATCCGTTATTCCATAAACTAAACACGGAAATCTTTCTTCCGCAGGAGGAAACCACCTGGGAACAGACGCAACAGGTGTTGCGCCTCTTCCAAGAGACGCAGTGCATGCTGCGCCTCTTACCAGGTCCTTTTCTGCGTATTTTTTGTATCTTTTCATATCTTTTCGAGATTCACTTCCAAAGTCTCTCCGAAAAGCCTAATTCCTCCACATGATTAGTATAAATAGGAGCCTTCGCTCCTCATATTTCTCACGCGAGTGTCCGCCCTTCTCTTCTCCCTTTGCATTCTAGACCACGTTCTTACTTTTTGGCGTCTACGTGCTTGAACTTTCGACCATGTAAGCTCGGATCCTTCTGAGTACCAGCCTCGTTTGCATGACCGACCAATTTGACCAACTCCACAATCAATCAACTTAATAAATCTTAATCGTTTTCCTCTTACGAGGGCACTTTCGTTACATTCGAGTCGAGCATCACTAAACATAGACTTAGTTCATCTCATTTCGTCAAACATGTAAGTCTGATGGTGTAAATCCTTCTTTATTTATTGTTATTTACTTTTTGTAATCATATTGTAAGATTTATGTCGAAAATACTCTTAAAACCGATTTATAAAACCGTGTTTAAAACTCATTTTTACGGATTACCAGAAGATGACCGTCGAGAAAGGATGCAGCAACTGCTGCGCCTCTTCGTGAGGCTGCCGCAGTTCCTGCTTCCTTTCTTCTTCCTTCGTCTTTTGATAATTCGATCGTTTTGTTTCGTTTTCAATTGTTCATTGTTTCTTTAACACGATAATTTTAAGTATAATAATTTAACATATCGTTCATCACTGTTAGTATATAATTCATCGTTAATTCCCGACTTAAATCCCTTATAACCAATATTTGCGGGTTTTCGTCATTAAAATCAATCCGGGTTGTAGAAATTCGATTCATTCATATCGAGTTTCTGGAATTCGACCTTTGATATATTTCCATCTGTCTATTATCATATCCGTCATTAGTTCATCATTAATTCGTCATATTCACCCTAATTAGTTCACCCATGTCACTAATCAATCTTTCATTCATGTATTTAATTTGTTTGCATTCGTTTCATCCATGTTTTATCGCTTTTATGACTCATTCACATGTAATTAATATATTAAATCACTTTCATCCGAGTCGAATATCATAATCAATCATTAAATTCACCCAAGAACATTAACAATTTGCAGTTCCGGCTTCACAGCCAGAACTTAGCCTTGGAACAGACGCAGCAACTGTTGCGCCTCTTCCAGGTTGATTTCTGTCTCTGAACTCCCTTTCTGCCTTAACCTAGTTTAATTAGTTTACGTATTAATCTACTATTATTCGTATTATCATTAATAATCTGCTCGTTTATTTCCTTTATTCTTTTTTTTTTCTCAAATTATCCGGTTTAAAGGTATTTTCGACATAAATCAATGAACCCGTTGTAATCATTGTAATTTTCATTATTGTATTTATTATTGTATTTCTTTTATCGCATTGTTTGTAGGTCTTCACATGTAATTGAATCTAACATTCACTTCGACCCCAATTGTATGTTAAATTAATTGTTCACCGACATAGCCTAATTCTCACATGTTAGGATCAAAACTTGGATGTTGCATTGCATGCATATAACCGACGATATATCAAGTATAAATAATTTCCCTAATCATTAGTAGAGGCCGCTATCGAAGCGGGCGGGATTAGGTGTTCGATCAAAAGAGCTTCCTAATACGTACCCTCACCTCTTACTCCAGATCTTTGTGAACATCCGTGTTCATTGGCATCCACGAGAGTCATTCTAGACATAGAATGCTAAGGGTAACGAGTTCTTGGTGTCTATGTCACTACTTTGTGTCTTGACATGACACGAGGTATTCGAACGGTTTCCAATTTTCCACAATAAATTGGTGGCGACTCCACAAATGCAAACGCTTGTTCCCAAGCGCCCCCGTGGACCATGTCCACAATGTGTCTAAATAAAATGAACCCCGGGTAGAAACTGTTAGGAGCCCCTCTTATGGCGATTAAGAAGCTAGCCTTAATTCGTACCTTGACCCTTCCAATTTTGAATCGGGAACCTTGAGAGAATACTTGAGAGTGTGGGGTAATTTAAAATGAATATGATATATTTCTCTTAGGAATTTTTTTTGTCTTGCTTGCGTATTGTTGTCATTAATGTTTGCAGTTACGGGGGCGTAACCTTATTTTACGGAGGATGGGTGTGACATGATTTCTTTTAAGCATTGTTTTAAGCATGTTGATATGAGGAAGTATGTGGGCATGTATGTGGAAGGAGTGAATATGATTAAGCACGTGAGGTATTAATTGTTGTGTAAAATTGTGAAGAATGCGATTTTGGTTGATTTCACAAGATTTTTACCCTTGATTGTTTTGGCTGCCATTTACTGTTTGTTTAAAATTCTTGCCCGAGATTTTTATGTGTGATACCTTTTTGAGTTAGATTTCATATGCCACTGATATCATGTTCAAATAATATACAGGAGAAATAAATATTTTAATGGGCAGTGGTCGGAATATTCTTGTACAGTTATAATTTCGTCCCATGTTTTTGTAAAAATTGTCATTTAAAAAATACTTAATGATTTATTATAATTCCAATTCCACTGTTTAATAGACTCGTGTAATTTTTCAAATTGATAAGCCACGTCACAATTTAAATGTTTGACAATTAATAGTGATGTTTACAATTTGACCTAAGTTTCCGACAAGTTGCTGTAAAATTTCTGTTTCGACCAAGTAGTTTGTAAAATGCATTATAAATTGATCTTATGAGCTTTGGCCTTCATTCTTTTTCTCATGGTTTATTAACTTTCTGTATTTTTCTAAAAAGTATATGTTCTCGATAAGTAGTTATGTTATTATGTATTAATGATTGTTAGGAGCTATGACGTGTTTTCCTAGCCTTGAAGATTGTTAGAAGTTATAACATGTAAAATGTATAACAAGTTTTGTTTTTGATCTCTTGAACATTATATTTGATTTTGTCAATTATGTCTAGTGATATGCGGAATGTGTTGCCCTAAACCATATATATGCTCACGATAATTGCATCCATGCTTGAGTTAGATGACGTTAGGTAAGGATTAAAATGAACGAAAAATAAATTTAAATCAATTATGAAAGAAGGGTGGATAGTACCTCATTGGCTTAAGTGATCATTATACTAAACAATTAGGTGTATTTTGTTATAGATTATTATTTAGTCTGACAATGTATTCGTAGGTAGTTAAGTAAAGTAGTTGAGTTTAAATAAAGATTGGTTCGAATATACTATACAATGTGGTTTTGCTGTTTAAAATTAATTATGCCATCAATCGATGTTCTGTTGAAAATAATAGTCGTCTTATGTTACAATGTGTATTATATGTTCTGGTGATAAATGGTCTAATTATTTCCGTTGGTTGTTATCTCGAACTTCAAGGACGAAGTTTATTTTTAGGGGGAAGGAATGTAATACTACGAATGTTTTGAGTTATTGTTGTGATACCCTGTGATAAGATTGGTGCGGTTGATAATCGTAAATGGACAATAATGTTATCATCAGTTGGATAGTGCTCAGTTGTGTGGATGTTTATAGGTGTTGTTGTAGTAGTTATAGGCGATCTTCGGGACGAAGTTCATTTTAAGGGGGGAAGACTGTAATACCCCATATTTTGATAATAATTTTTGAGAATAATTTATGTAAAAGAGATGTATGGTAATCCTACTTATGGTAAGACTAGTATAATAATAATGAAGAGAGAAACTTTCCTATAATAATACTACCTTACTAGTATATAAGCAAGGCTAACCTAACCATAAATCCTTATTCCACATAAAAACTCATAATATCACATAAAAGAGAGAGAGTGAATTAAAAGGGAAAAAAATAAGAGAAGTTCATCATCTTTTATTTTGTAAGTTCATTTTTAATCTTTCAACTTTTAGAATAAAGTTACAGCAATTCAATAAATCTGTAAGTTGTCTTAAACGAACTACCAGACTATCTTAAAGTCGTTGTCTTCAAAAACGTAAAGAATAGACTTAGGTTATTTTCAAGTCTTGTTGATGCCTATAAAATTCCAGAGCAATTGAACGTGTATATTTTCCAGAATAAATTCGTTATGAACATGTCGACTGAGAATCCGCGAATGCACTAGTGGTCTAAAGTTTATTTTGTAAACCTAATTTATAAATTGAAATTGAGTTGTGTCTTTTGCAAACATTAAAATTGGAGAGTCTAGATGATTTTAAGCTTTTGTTTCACTTGAAAAGAATTTGTTAAACTTATTTTAGAGGTCAATACTTTTTATGCGACGGAATTCGTCAGTATTTATGATTCCTTCAAGAAAACCCCGATAAGTCTGGAATTTGAAGAAAGTCTACTTTCACAATAATTATAGATATGTGTCTTAGGGTTCCAACCTCACTGGTCTTGCATCGTTTTGATTTTTGATGAATTAATTATGAATTTTATAGCGAGACTGGACAGTGCTGTAAAACGGTAGAATTAGAGATTTAGCTTTGATGGGCATAGGATAAGTGCATGATTAGTTGGTTGATTATTGGTTAAAAAGTAATTGTACATAATTATGTTATGTAGGTTATGAATTGGTAAAGAATCAATTTTGATTGCTTGTGTGACTCGCGTGACTCGAAGATTTGCGAAAAAGTAAGATAACTACTCAACTCGTCTTGTCTTTGTTGGTTTGTGGAATTTATAAAAGTATTGTGAAATTGGATGGATTAATGGATGTGGATTATATATCATTGGATTGTTTACTATTGATTATTTATATTGGAATTTCGTTTGCATTGGATACCTCAGCTCGTGTCTGAGATGGTTTTTATAACTGGCATGGTGTATAATTGGATACCTCAACTTCGGTTGGGATGGTGAATACCTCAACTTCGGTTGGGATGATGAATACCTCAATTTCGGTTGGGATGGTGAATACTTCAACTTCGGTTGGAATGATGAATACCCCGGGCCAGGGATTGGCGGGATGAACGGGTGTTTCGGGTGATGAGCACAATTGTGTTTGCATTATATATCATATCATTTCACTTTGACTTGTTGTTGGTTATTCCTACTCAACCTCGTGGTTGACTGTGTATTCGTGAACACCTGCGGTGAACCGTTTTATGGAGAGCAGATTTGACAGGTACCAAAGATTAGCTGACTTGGGAGCATTGGGATGAGAGCCAAACTTGGAACCTTAGATGAAGTCTAGATCACATATATAGTTATATCACTTATTTATTTTCCGCTGCGAGTTGTAAATATCTTATATTAAGTTTTAGTTGGTTAATTTGTAATAAACATGTAATCATTAAAGTTTTTAATTTAAAGTACTTTGGTGAGTTGGTCTTTGTTATTCACTACCTCGGGAAACCGAGATGGTAACGGTCCTATTTATTTGGGAATGTCTAGCTAAAAGCTCCTAAATAAATGAGGGTGTTACAGATACATCTAGTTCTTATTATTAGGTTGGATGGATGGAAGGATTAATATTCAATATCATGATGCACGGCAAAGAAATGGAATTATGATCTTAAGAACTATTTGAGATATACGAGAAGTGAGAAGTCCAAATAAGTCAGAGTATTGCAATCTTAATACAAGAAGGAACTTTTTTTGCTTTTGGGTGGATATTTTAGTAACACTTTATCCAATTCTTCGAATATGGTGGATGAGTGAACTGATTTTGTTGAGAATATATTGTTTTTTTAAGGGTTATTTGACAAGAATAATCCAAACTATAGGTGATCTTCTTGTAATAATCCCTACTTCATTTAATCTCATAATAAACCCAACTATGTACCGCATCTTCTCAAACTACTCTTAGCAACCTGTTACCTGTTCAACAGGTGACACTTTGGAAGAAAAAAATATTCTAAAAAGCCTTCTAAACATCATTAAAACAAATGAATGATTTACTCCATCCTCTTCATCCCTTCAAGTCATCCAGTCCTCCATCGACCATCACCAACACCAAAACCACCCCCGCCGAGCTGCTGCTACCACCACCACACCACTACCAACACCTACACCTACACCAACTCCAACACCACACTCTTATCATACCACCGCCAAAATCGCCTGACCACTTAATTCTTATCCGCAACAACCACACTAGAAATCCCGTCATCACACTGACCACTACGTCGACATAAACGACAATCACCATATTAGGTGTATGAGTGTATGAGGTTGGATAATACTATGGTGGTGGTAGTTTTCAAAATTTTCGTTTATATTATTGTAGATCTGAAATTTAGATCCGAATAAAATACAACAATTTTTTTGTTTTTTGGAAGCCCGAACGCCGTCGATCGTCGTGGTGTGCAACTCGTCTTAGCCGCCATTTTTGATGGATTTTCCGGGGATTTGGTGTGTGGTTAGCGGGCGGGAAGAAGCTCCGACGAGGTCATGAGGTACGGTGAAATGAGAGGAATAGAGAGGGTAAATTAATGTTTTTTATAAGGAAATAAGAGATGTTAGGCGATAATATGATCAATTTGGTGCTATTGCTGGCAGAGATTGATAATGACGCATCATGGCTCCTTTTTGGCTTCTATGGAGATTGGAGCATACTCTAGATTGTTTGGATATCAGCAAGTGTAGCCAAGCACAAGTGGACCACATACTCTAATTTTTGGTTGATCTAATTTAGGACATTTTGTTATATAGATTGATCATAAACTTGATCCATTTGGTATTATATATTGATGCATGAATTATGAGTTCTGGGTAATGGTGACTTTGTACTATTGAATAAGAAATGAAGACATTAGATAGAGGTTGAAGAAATAAAGATGGAAGAAGAAGAGGAAGGAATCAGGAAAAATAGAAAACAAATGGATTATGTAGTCACCTGTTGAGAAACCTGTGATATTAGGTCAATTTTGGCATCGGTTTAGTACAAGTTAAATGATGACAAAGTTCGGATTTTTCTCAGTTAAACTTTAGGTTGGATTAATATGAGAAGGTGAGATATAGGTTGGATTATTCTTATAAAATATCCCTTTTTTTAATTGCTTCCTTTTTATGACTATTATGGAGTACAATATAACCAATGCGATTTAACTTTCTCAATGCCAGTTTGCTTATTTTGATTGTTTGGTGCCTAACATTGCCTATAACTACGATTAATGTCAATTTTCCATAACCCAAAACCTTTGTAAAGATGGTCTTTCATTAAGATATTGACCCTTATGTATGTTTTTATACTCCTATTATAGATTGTGTCTTAAAATTTTAATTTTGTAAAAGTAGTTTATAATTTATTTATTTTTATGTCTTATTACAATTTGAAAGATCATAAAAAAAATTCACGGTCTCTAACTTTGCAAACTACTCTCAAGTCTCAAACAACAAAAGAATCCAATTACAATTCTAACTACGCTATAAAACTCAGATAATTGTATTTTTAGCAAACCCATGTTAAGAGTTGTACACAAATCATAAATTGTCTGCTCGCCGCTAAAACATACATGGAAATTGAAAGGGGATTTTAAATCAATGTTTGGAGTGATTCATTCTTGATTGTTAATGCAGGAGAAGTGGAATATTTAGAGCAAAAGAAGTGGCTAATTCAGGTTTAATACGTACACTTAAGTAAGAGTAGTAGCAAATGAAGTGGCTAATTCAGGTTTAATACACATTGGGTAATAAACAAACTAACACAATATGATGGTAATTCTCAATTTCTCATCATCAATAACTCATTTTGGTTATATGACTTCCGCGACAGTATTGCAAGTACATTATACTCTACTCGTCTTTCTGTTGTTATTACTTTAGCTTTATATTGATTTTTTTTGTCTCACGAAACACGCAAATAGTCGCATTATAATAGAGGGGATGAAGGATTCGAACCTGGGACCTATTGTCTGTTAGAAATCTATATCTCATTACTTTACATATTCATATATGTTACTTTTAATTTAGTCATAAAATTAAATACAAATCTTATGCATGCAAACATAAATAAGATAAGAGAAGAAATCATCAATCTCACTATATGATTTCGGTTTTATGGGCACCAACAAATTCACCTATTTGTTAGTTCTTGAGCTTTCCTTTAAATGGATGAACAAAAGGTCCAAATTAGAACCTCTCCCAAATGTGAATACCCAAGGAAATCTCTTAATAACTAATATTATTTGTACTAGAAATAATACTAATCTTACTAAAAATTGATACAAAAATGTATTTCCTCTTGAATAATTTCGGCCAAGAGGAGAGAATGATTTTGTGGTTTTTCTTTCTCTAGAAAATGTCTCACCAAAATGTAGAGAATCATAATTTTTTACACTAGAAAATTATGTGAAGAAGAAGTAAATGATAAAAGAAAAAAGCCCCTTGTCTTTTCTACGTGGAAACCGGTTGGAGGGGAAGGAGAGCCCAATGCATGGGCTAGTTTTTCTATCCAAGAAAAACATAGGTATGCAAGGCTATGTGAGGTAGTAATCATAGTGTTTTCCACTTAAAATAAAAACACAATATACACCTTAAACCCTCCATTTTTTTTCGGCACTTATAAAATGGAAAGTCCATTTTATATTTTGTCATTTGTCAATTTGTCATATGTTACATGTTACATGACATGTCACAATGTAATGTATTTTTAACATATTAAAAATCAACGTATTAATAAAAATACGTCATGTACAAAAAACGACTTGGTAATTCATAATTACTTGTACCAAAAATGGTTTATCAAATTATAAATTACAACGTCTTGTATTTATAATAAATTATTCATTCAATTTCAATTTCAATTGTTTCGTAAACAATAGTTTTATCTAAGTAATAAAACAATTCGATTACTTAGACCGTATCCAATTTAATCGAATTACAATAAGACATGTTAACTTTACTCACAAAATCATCCGTCAATTTTAAGCAATTTAATTAACTCGTATCGTCATACGATTAATTAAATAATCAATTAAGAGTAGTTCTCTATAGGTATGACCTAAGGGGATCAACTGATCACCACCGTCGCACGACAGTAATGTCAAACTCTAGTCAGCCAATCATTACCGATATGTGTGGACCAGTTGACTTTAAAATATTACATCCCACATGTATTCTTAAAATGAGATTTAAACATGTGATCATCATGATTGCAGTTGTGATCGCATTATTGTCGGAGGACACATATTCCAACAATCTCCCACTTGTCCTCGACAAGTGTGCGTCACCAATTCTCTTGTCCTATTACTATCTCCCACTCAATGCAAGGTGTCTTTCAGGTCGTACTTGCAAGTGATCATATCGAGAGTGGTTTCCTCGATCTGGAGAATAACTGATTGACCGGAATTATCCACCATGGATACCTTCCGAGCGTGGCCACGCATTTCCAGTTCATTACTCCTCGAGTGGTCTTGAGATATTGTTATAACCCTGACAAGGGGTGGACAATTCCTATCGCACTTATTCCCTTCGAATAGCCACAGCCATCATAACCCAAAATATGCCCATTTGACCCCATTTACGAAGGTCGTAGTAACACAAATCAAAGTTAATCTGAAACCGTGCCATCTTAGGAGAACAGTCTTTAGTCAAAAGAATCGACTCATTAGAATACTATAGTAGCTCTCGCCACGACCAGGCTATATAAATTTGCCAGAACTCTATAAGCGGTCATAAGGCCCGACAAAGTGTTCCTAACAGTCTGCCTATGTGATCGACTAGCCATTCTCATATGACTCTATGGCACTCGAACTTGCCATCAATCGCATCACACTCTAGTCACTTCGAGATGTCACCTCATACAAGCGACTATGGGCAAATACTATGTTAATCCGAGTTCACTTTAACGGGGTTCAATATTGTCTCTACAACCCGTTTGGATGTAACAAGGTATAAAAGGAGTTTTTAGATTTAAAAACTCGAACGACAAATGTGACTATCACATATGAATAGTCAATGCCTGATTAATACTTCATATTCTATAATCCAGTTTGATCTTGAATGTAGTTGTTCTTCTCAATTCAATTGAAATGACATGACTCATCATGTTAAGCCTATGTGAAGGCTTTGATTAGTAGGTTTTATCAACTTCTTGTACCTTACTCAACCTTACTACATACTCGTTTTCCTTTGTAATGTATACATTTGCATTACAAAACTTTCTGAGTACGTGTCTAGATCCAATCTAGACATAAGCTCTCTAGCCTTAGAATAGCTCCCACTGTTTTCACAATGTGCGGGACTCATTCTTTTCACATCTCATGATTGCAAGTGTACTCAATTTCCGTCGTAGATATTTCTCAATGTTCTTTATTGCCTAGAACGATTCTAGAAAATCTATTTCTTAAATAACATAGCCACAATGGTATCTTAACCATCCTAATGTGTTTTGATTTTGGTTTTGTCGGAAACCATGCGCAATCTTAATTGTCAATTGTCATTTGTGTAACACCCTTACACAAAATTGCATCAAAAACACTTAACTTTCCATCCTTAATGCTTCTGCAAGCACTTAAGAGTAATTTGTATGGCTTACTTGGTAACTATTACTTAAATTCGATTTGAAACAATTCATCATACTCAATTTATATGAAGTGTTATACATCATTTCCTGTTTAATTGATTCGGCAGCGGAAGAAAATGGAATCAATCAAATATGTTCAACTTGATTGAACTAGTCATGAATCTTATCAACATAATACTTCTTATTTGACGCTAATGTCATGTGGATTTATCTCCATAAATCCGGATATTAAAGATGTATTATTTTTCTCCAAGTCTTAAATCATTCGTAATGATCAATATGTCATCCACATATAAGACTACTAAAATTTCCGTAACTCCCACTAAACTCCTTGTATAAACACAACTTCTCAACCTATTGAGAAAAGTTTATAATATGATCAAAACATTAATTCCAACTCATTAATGTCCTACTTAAAACCCTTTCTTAAGTTTCACATTATCTTAGGATTTCAAGAATCTACAAAACTCAAGACATGTATTGAATACATTCCTTCTAATTGAAGAAGTGGGTTTTAGATTCACTTGCTATATGTATATCATCATAATAAAACACAATCCATAAGGATATCCAAATAGACTTAAGTATTTCAACTAGTGCAAAACCCTTTGCAACCAATCAAGCTTTGAAATCTCTCTTTATTAGTGAAAAACTCTTTGTCACTAATCAAGCCTTTTATTTCGGATTTTCATGGATCTAAGCCTAGTATTGAGTTGTGACTTAAACACTCTCATGTAAGTCATATGTTCATTACTTTCCAGAAGTAATCAACTTGATTCAAACAATTTATTTGTAAGTTCCAAGCTATTTACTTTCTAAAAGTAACACTAATTCATCATCTTCAACAAGTGATGACTTTAACCTCCTAGGTTTTGAAGAAACAATGTTTTACATAAAACGTCTTATGTAGCCAAGAAAGACCAGTTTCTTGCGACATAACATTCTTTGACACAATACAATTTGTGGCTCTTGAATATTTTCTTCCACTCTTTCTTCTAGAAATAAACTTGTATTTTAGGAAGACAGCTTCACGAGCCACAAACCCGTTGTACTCGTGATAATTGTAAGGGAAAAATGAGCATATGTTTCTTATGTAAGCTTACAAACATGATACCTTACCATTTCATATCTCATATGATTCGTTTTAGATTTAGTGGAAAAATAATTTAGACAAAATGATAAAGTCCCCAAGAGAATCAAGTAACTCAAAATAACTTGATTGAAGTTCAAACCATATCGAATAGCGTTTGATTTCTTATCCAACCACACATTATCCCATAATGTGTGTTAAGAGAGATTAACTTGTGATACTATATCATATTTCATTTGGCTTATATCAAAGTCTTCACTTTGATAATCCCATCACGACTAAATTGTGATTCCTTGAACTCTTTGAACTTCTTCAAAGATTTCTCTATTTACCTTATTAAGCGAACACATTTGCGTTAACTTAAATCGTTGGTAAAAGAAAATGATCAACCTATTTTGGATCAATGATTTACAACCTCGATCTCCTTTTCAACCAAAAGGCACGAGACATCTTGCTTTGAATACAAGATACGCATATACCATAAGATCTAATGGTTTCAAGAGTACTCGATAACTCTTTGCGTTAATCATTTCAGAATCTAAGGTTTAATCTTAGGTTATCAATTTGAGTCTTGCATCATCTCCATGATATATCATTCTAGTTTGGTTTAGAATATAATCACCTTAATAATGGGTTAGCCATACATCAAATCATGGTGTATAAGGTCACAAAAGTGAAACTTCCTTTGTATCTTAACAAGTTTATATTCTTATTTAGAGTTTATGCACTTAATAGTCACAATTAAGTATAACTCTAAACCCAAAAACTAGATTGAGTATACAATGACTCTATCTCTCAACATCATTGTTGCTAGTCGTCATATTCTAATCATCCTATGTATCAAGTACAATGATGAAAACCACCACTGGTTTCTAATATTGACAAAGTAGTACTAGCAAAATTTATGTCAATCAAATAAATAAAAAACTAAGTCTTATTAGATGTCCCACAACTAACTTGCTTGTTCTTTAACAACTTGGGGTAGTTTCTTTTCTAGTGTCCAACATTTAAGACAATGGAAACTTTATTGGCCGGGATTGATAGGTTTAGTATCGTTATTCTCAATAACTTTACTTTTAACATTACCTTGTATCAATTCCATTCTAATTTGACTTCTTGAACCTCGTCCTTTTCTTAACGGTTTAAAAGAATGCTCCCACTCATTTCAATGAATCTTTGCTTAGAGAAGCAAAATTGAATTTCATGAAGACTACTCTTCATTCGTTTGTTTAGTCTTAAAACTTTCATTGAAGTGGTTGCGGTATTTTGGTCAATTACGATTTCTAAAAAATCTAATTACCAGAACAATTTATCGTTTCAAGGTACTTAACTCAATTAAGCATGTGAGAAATAATCCATTGTAAGTAGATGTGTTTAGTCAAGAATCAAAAACCTGTTTGATAATGAATAACTTTAATCTATACTCTTTACAAGAGATCCTTAGCAATGGTTCATTTGAGGTTTTAGAAGCAAATTCATATTTGTCTTTAGTTACGATGTTTTAATGGAGATTTGAATCAAAAAACGAAATGATATCGTATATGAATTGTGGTAAAGAAATAGAACAATATGATAACGGAATAGTGGAAAACTTAACATTTATCGTTTTATTAATACTTGTAAATAACAAGTAAAGCATTTACATAGTGACCTCTACCCAACTATGATAAATGATCCCGAGATCCAAATTCATATTAACTTGGGCACGGGGTAGCTGATGAAACCCTTATCAATATAACTCGGTGGATTAACTCTTTAATCGATTCTAATTTTAGAACTCTCGGTCAATAAAATTACATTAACATTTATCTTTAGCCCAAAACACATACGACAAGGGCACGGGGTAGCCGATGAAACCCTTATCAATACTTTTGTTGAGTTCAACCCAAATTTCGAATAAATGTGTCCATGATCCAAATTCACATTAACTTGGGCACAGGGTAGCCGATGAAACCCTCATCAACATGAATTTGGTGGATAGATATTTATCACCCACTTCCCCTACGTAACAAGGTTTGTACCCCGGGGTGGCCGAGTGCACTCCCTCGCGAAATAGGTTTTCATGGTTTCTACTTTTTGGTAAGGCTAAGTCTCAATTGTTTATTTTAGCGAGAGGTCATGTCAATTTATTATCTATCACGTTTTAAGTGAACTAAAGCAGTGAACTACGATAATTATAATTGACACAGTCGATAAACTCGATTAAATGATAATGCATGTTTTAGTTATGGCGATTTAGCGATGCATGCAACATATAAATAAAATGCAAAGCATAAATAAATTCCTAGTATGGTCTTCCTAAAATAGAAAATCTAATTAACTATTACATATTCGGAAGCCAACTCCATTGGTCCCTTGAACTTCGGTTTTGGCACGCATCTCGAGGTAACACCGTCTTTATGTATCGCCTTCGTGAGTGACACCGTCTTCAAGGAACTCCGAAATAATTAAATTACATAACAAATTACATAATTTTCTATTATACATTTGTAATTAAAATAAAATAAATCTATTAAATTACAAAACGGTGATACGAGATCACAATAAATTACAACCGAATCGATATTCCCATACATTTCGGGTAATACCAATTAAAAACTAAGGCCATACTAAGTAAAAATTACATAATTCAAAAAATTACATAAAATAAAATTATGACAATCATAAATAAAATTCAGCATTATAATATGTATGAACAATTTTATGCTAAATCGCCTTTAAGGAGCCAATATCGTATATTAAACGGTTTTTACGGATTTGTGTGATTCAACCTTTTAAAATCACAATAAATTACATAAAATCATATTTATGCACAAGTTAATTACCCTAACCAACTTAGAACTCAAAATTAGTCTCCACTAACATATTGACTATAATTAACTTATATTTCTTAAAATTTGTTCATTAATGGACTCAAAATTACAATAAAATGCCATAAACTCCAAATAAATCATAAAAAATTCAAATAAATTCAAAATTTGAAATTTAAACTCATGAATATTCTGGAAAAATACCATGACACTCATAATGTTCAAAAACTTAGGTTAAAATTTCGAAAATTTATCGGGAAAAACATTGTTGCGGTTTATCGGATTTATCAAATATAATCATAAAAACATGAGAAAATATATTTATCAAATTTTCAATTTTAGATCTGAAATAGGTAATAAAATGCAACATGTGACATTTTTCCTTAGTCATGGAGTATGTTTTAGCAATTATTCACTAATTAAAGTCACGATTTATGCTATTTTTCATCAAAAAATCATAAATCATGCAAAAAGACTTCATTATAGCCTATTATTTTACAGACATCTTTTAAAATTACATGTGACAACATACTAAATTTCTATGACCATATTCGAAATATTTCTCATATTAACCCATTTTTTATTTAAATTCGATTTTTATCATGAAAAATCCATATTCCGAGCATAAGAACTCCAAAAATTATGAAAATTTACAGGTCATCTAAAAATAATATATGTGAAAACATATCCAAAAACCACTAGAAAATTCGAAGTTTAGCTAATTTTAGTCCGAAAATGACATGTTTATCATAAAATCATATTTTTAATGCCATTATTATATAAAATGAACACTAAAAAAATCCATAAATTTACCAAAATATCCTAAATACATTTTAGGATCAGAAACATTAACATGCATAATTGATTTCATGATATATCATAATAAACACAAATTTATAAGTTTTATATGTTAATCGTATAACTCGGAAAAACTATAACTGATTTGCATGCAAACAACCTAAGTCTCTGGATACCGCTTGTTAGAAATCTATATCTCATTACTTTACATATTTATATATGTTACTTTTAATTTAGTCAAAAAATTAAATACAAATCTTATGCATGCAAACATAAATAAGATAAGAGAAGAAATCATCAATCTCACTATATGATTTCGGTTTTATGGGCACCAACAAATTCATCTATTTGTTAATTAGTTCTTGAGCTTTCCTTTAAATGGATGAAAAAAGGTCCAAATTAGAACCTCTCCCAAATGTGAATACCCAAGGAAATCTCTTAATAACTAATATTATTTGTACTAGAAATAATACTAATCTTACTAAAAATTGATACAAAAATGTATTTCCTCTTGAATAATTTCGGCCAAGAGGAGAGAATGATTTTGTGGTTTTTCTTTCTCTAGAAAATGTCTCACCAAAATGTAGAGAATCATAATTTTTTACACTAGAAAATTATGTGAAGAAGAAGTGAATAATAAAAGAAAAAAGCCCCTTGTCTTTTCTATGTGGAAACCGGTTGGAGGGGAAGGAGAGCCCAATGCATGGGCTAGTTTTTCTACCCAAGAAAAACATAGGTATGCAAGGCTATGTGAGGTAGTAATCATAGTGTTTTCCACTTAAAATAAAAACACAATATACACCTTAAACCCTCCATTTTTTTTCGGCACTTATAAAATGGAAAGTCCATTTTATATTTTGTCATTTGTAAATTTGTCATATGTTACATGTTACATGACATGTCACAATGTAATATATTTTTAACATATTAAAAATCAACGTATTAATAAAAATACGTCATGTACAAAAATGACTTGGTAATTCATAATTACTTGTACCAAAAATGGCTTATCAGATTATAAATTACAACGTCTTGTATTTATAATAAATTATTCATTCAATTTCAATTTCAATTGTTTCGTAAACAATAGTTTTATCTAAGTAATAAAACAATTCGATTACTTAGACCGTATCCAATTTAATCGAATTACAATAAGACACGTTAACTTTACTCACAAAATCATCCGTGAATTTTAAACAATTTAATTAACTCGTATCGTCATACGATTAATTAAATAATCAATTAAGAGTATTTCCCTATAGATATGACCTAAGGGGATCAACTGATCACCACCGTCGCACGACAGTAATGTCAAACTCTAGTCAGCCAATCATTATCGATATGTGTGGACCAGTTGACTGTAAAATATTACATCTCACATGTATTCTTAAAATGAGATTTAAACATGTGATCATCATGATCGCAGTTGTGATCGCATTATTGTCGGAGGACACATATTCCAACATTGTCCACAATACTTCCGTCTTAACCATTAGACTAAGACATCTTCGATTTTTTGCCTTATATTGATGTGGTTAAGTATGAAGTAACACTGAATATTACAAGTGGCCCGTGCATCGCACGGGCATTAAATCTAGTATGTATGTATGTTTAGGAAAGTACCACATCATCAAAAATTAATTTTCGAGCGATTCTAAGCTATCCACATCATCAAAAATTAATTTAGGAAAGTACCATAAATAATAATTTTTTGATATAAAAAATAAAGTAAAAAATATTTTAATTATTATAATATATATTTCCTAAATTATATTCAAGTGATGTTCTAATTTTTATATAAAAACTTTTATATTTCATTTGGCAAAGGAAGTATCGTTAAAAAAATAATGAAAATAGTATGATTATTTTTGCGGTTAAAAATGCTATCATTAGAGTATAGATTTCATATTATTTACACATATTAAATATAGTGTACTTCTTATTATGTTATATGTCTTACACTAGTAATAACAGAATTGTCCACATCGAAAGATTAGCATAATGGGGTGATCATATGATAATAAATAGGAGACATCTTTGGAACTTAGAAATCAACCAAAAGTCTTTTGAGTCTCTTAAATATTGTGTTAGAGAGCTCTTAAGAGTTTTTATAATTATCTCCACGGTATAATATTAAAAATAAAGTGAAAAATCGTTTAATTGTTATAATATATATTTCGTATATTATATTCAAGTGATTTTTATAATTTTGATATAAAAACTTTTACAATTTCATTTGACAAAATATATCGTAAAAAAAATTATGAAAATTTTATCATTAGATTCGTGGTAAAAAAAAATATCATTAGAGTATAGATTTCATATCATTTGCACATATTTTTAATTATGATTAAAACTTACAAATATTAATAGATAGTATAGTATTTGCTCATTATTAAATCGGGTTGGATGTCAAAATAGATGCGAAAAAGATGGTTTACTTTTTATGTTATTTGTCCCACATTGAAAATTAATGTAGGTTTGGTGAATATACTACGTATAAAGAGTATAATTGTCCCACGTCGAAAGTGATAAGGGTAAAATCGTGTCCCCTAAATCAAAGTAAACCTTACTACTAACTGGTAGCTAGTGGTAAGAAAGGGTCGAATCCACAGGGAGGCGAGTTAATTGTTTTATTTGCTAATATTTAAGTCCGTCTTAAAGGTAACCAATTTCTTGAAGGATGCTTGTTTGGGTTGCTAAAACTAATTGCGCTAAAGTAAATAGGACAAATTCAATAATATTAAAGAGTCTAGGGATCAAGTTCACTAGGTAGTTATCCGGGGATCAGATTTAATTCATTAACTGAGCTAATTACGTTGTTTAAGGTTATATGATCGATCGATTCAATATTCCATTTAGATTTATTTTGCTATCAGTAAATTATCTTTATTCAGTTATCGCAGTGTATATTGATTCTAACTCGGTTGGCGAAAGTCTCAATTCGCTATGCTAGTCAATTAACCCTGGCCATTAATTAACTAACTAGATGAAGAACAATAAACTGAACAACAACGAATAAGCAATTTAACTATCAATTCATTAATTAATCCCCTTTATAACAACCTAGATCCTCATTCACCCTAGGTTATAGGTTTAGCTACGCATACTATAGGGAATAACAATAATAAGATGAATGAAAGGCATAATTAAAGACATAATAAGATGATTGATGAAATAATTGTATAAATGGGAACTTGAATTAATAACTAATGAGAGATTAAAGAGTACCGTAGTAGAGGAGTGCTTAGATCCGAAAACAGTAATAATAGAACTAACATAAGAGTTTTTAGAGAGTTTTCTAGGGTAAATTACACGTAGCTAGGTAGAATAAAAACGTAAACAACGAAGATACGAATTGGGTATTTATAGTAAAGTATAACCGACTTAAGGAAATTGCGGAAAAACCCCCAGCTCAATGTGTACTCGATCGAGTACATTCCCAGTTGATCGAGTTCGCTTGGGCTTGATCGAGTATTCTCCCTGTTTCAGCTCTTTTCTTCGTGTTGTCTTCTTCACTTCTCTTCCTTTATTTTACTAGATTCCCGTGCCATGCTCCGTGTATTCCTTCATGCCCACTCCGCGGTCCTCATTTCATTCCTTGCTCCATAAATGCATCATTTCTGCATTAAACACCAAATAGCGGAAGTATCGACATTCTAGCATAAAAGGCATGTAATTAATATAAACTAGCACGAAAACCGCATAAAAAGTAACTAAGGGGAGACATAAATATGCATTTAATTATGACTCATCAGAAAGATTAATATAAGGTGGGTGATCATATGATTATACATAAGAGTCATCCTTGGCACTTAGGTATGAAACCAAAATCTTTTGAGTCTCTTAAATATTATTTTAGAGACTTATAAGAGTTTATATTAATTATTATATCCATAATAATGAAATTTTTTTGTTCCTCACCCATAATCAATAAAAGGTTGGTAACGGTACACCTCAGTTTCAACAATAACATACAAATGTTAATCACCTAAATATTTGTAAAGGCGATTACATATTAATGATCTTAACAAACGATATTATAATATGTTTATTTTAAGACAATCGATAGTGTAATAACTTTTTTTAAGACAAATCGCAATTTAAAATAAAAGGGGGTCAAATATACCTATGATTGGTTATTAATATGTCATAAATAATGATAGTTTTTACAAAAATAGAAAATTTATAAGTTCTAATAAAATCAGGTAATTAAATATTTTCAAATATAGGTAATTATTGTGCTTCATAATATTTGAGTGAAACGAAACTAAAACACATCGTAAATTTTAACCATTAATCGAAATCACAAAAAAAAAACATTTTACATTTATTTATACATTTTATTGCTCACTCCATTTTATATTAAAAGTCGTGTTAAAATTATATAATTGAAACAATTATATTGGTGGAAAATACTTGTTATATATTTTTAAAGATCAATAATTGCATATAACTTATAAGACTAACACTTTATTAATTTATCTGCAACTTCCTAAAACGATTATTAAAATGAAACAGAATATAAATTTAATTTAATTTTTTATATAAAAACGATAAATAGTTATAAGCTTATAAAAATCATGCTTTTGAATTTGATAGTTTCGCAATTATATAATTACATATAGTTCTATCATCTCATTTTTTACACTTTAAATGTAACGTTACGTTAAATATTCATTTTTCAAGTTTTAACATTTTTTTAGGTGGGAGAAAGAGAGATAAAATGTTCAATTTTAATGGAATCTCTTACTTATTATAATTATATAGTTAATTAAATTTTTGATTTGAAAAGAGAAATATCCCTACCAATAAAATAATGTTCCGTATATGTAATTTATATGATGACTTGATTTCAAATTATCACTAAACAAATTAATGTTATGTTAAGTATCAACGAAATGTAGTCTACCATATTCATCACACGTATTTATCTTTTATATTTATTTAAAAGAGATATTTTAATCATATGTAAACAAATGATTAGACATAAGATGTAGACATTAAACCCTTATAACGTTTTTTCATTATAATTATAACTAAGTTAATTACCCCGTTGCAACACACGGGCTTTCAACCTAGAGCGTGATAGCTAAGGAACACGTATATGTACATATATCACGCAGAAAGAGGACTAGCAAGTAGCATGACAATGTGTAAATAAATCATTACTATTTGAAGGGTAATTATATGGTCCAAACAAAATATATATATATATATATTGATTTTTTGAATGTGGCATGAGTTGGCGCTTTAATTTCACAGCTGTCATTATAATAATCGTAACACCTTATCGATAATGTTTTAACACTTGGTTGTAAAATAATCAAAGTCATTAACCCGTACGAAGTACAGACTTTCAAACTAATAGTAACATGATAGTAATCAATCATTTGAATAGTTAAAGTAACAATATTGGCAGCGACCGGGACTAGTGAAAGTAATAGAAGTAACAACAGGAGTAGTGAAATTATCAATATTAATGCGGCAGTAGTGAAAATAACAATAATTACGACGGAAGTAGTGAAAGTAACGATAGTAATAAAAAATGTAATAAAAGTAACAATACTAACAACAAAAGAAAGCAAATCAATCGATTTAAGTAAAATATTAATAGAGTGAGTAGTGAATTCGTCTCATAATTCATTTTATCGTAATTTTAATATATGTATAGAAAAATATACTTTAATGATAAAATTATGAGTTATGCCACTTTAAAGTAGTTTTATTTAATTGAAAATAAATTTTAATGCTAAATAGAGGTAGCTTGGGCGGAGCCGGGCACCAATATTAATGATTATTTATTATAGTAACACTCAATTTTATTATCTCACATTATTTTTGCCATCATGATGTT
Source organism: Silene latifolia (assembly GCF_048544455.1). Classification (NCBI taxonomy): domain Eukaryota; kingdom Viridiplantae; phylum Streptophyta; class Magnoliopsida; order Caryophyllales; family Caryophyllaceae; genus Silene; species Silene latifolia. The sequence continues at coordinate 35,100,850 of NC_133526.1, read as the reverse complement.
TTCTATTTAGGTACTTAGGAAGTTATAAAATGATGGACTTTTGGCATATAAAAATACGGTCTGTATAAAGTTTAACAAAAGTATTGAAACAAATATAACATTGTCTAAATTAATAAAATATAACTAGTTTTGTTACCCGTGAGAATTCACCGGACTATTTACGGTTTTTCCGCTTATATTTATTGTTTGATGTCATGTGTACAATGTACTCGATCTGGACATCTTTTGAAGAATTAAGATTTAGATGATAACATAGAACCTTATTTTAGTTTTCGTTATATTTTTATATGTGTTAAGCACGAACTTTCATACTACTTTATCCTTTTAATTAAAGTGAGTTGAGACAATGCTCTTATGTTGGAAATGGGAAAGTTAATATATGGGCAATATTATTGGATATTCAAAATTAAAAAGAGGGCATTAATTTTAGGATAAATTTTTGGAGGAAATGAACAATAAAATTGAGTTACAACCATATAAGGAGTAATACTTTGAAAAATTGAGTTTTAAATCATTTACATGTATTGTGATATTATTTCCTTCAGTGATGAATAATCCTCATTAAGGCCCTTATTAAACTACCTATTTAACATTTATTTCTTTTATTTAATAAGATGACCTATTGTTTCCCTTTAATATTATTATACTTTGTATTTATGTTACCATAATTGATTTTTTATCTTCATTAACAAAATCTTTTTTCTTCCCTGTAATATATTGTTGAAATTAATGTGAAGATTAATTACAAAAAATTTCTTATGTAAATATTATAATAACCCTAATTTAAAATTCCTTACCAAAATATTATTATATCTATATTAAATTAATTGTGTACATTAAAATTTTCACGAGTTCAAAATTTCCAAAACTCTACAGATCATATCTAAGTTTCATATTTTATAATTAAAATTGACATTTTAATTAATGTTTTCATAATTAAACGTGTTAGTGAATCGATTAAGATTTTTCATACTAATTTTTTTAACTGCTTTATTATGATAAAATATTGATTGAAAATGATATATATTTGTTCTTTGATAATTGTTAAACTTAATTATTCAAAAATTATACTACTTAAGAATTACACATTTATTTATTTATTTAAAATCTTAACAAATATGTAGAATTTTTTTTAGAAATATTAGTTTTTTGGTGAAATGTAAGTAGTATTAAGCTCAAATATCCAGATACAACCGATACATCACCAGATTTCAACACTTATACAACTGATCATACTGGGTACACTAGGGAAAATAATAACACTAGTAAGTTAAAGAAGGCCTGCACTCCTGCACCAGTCCTTGTCAGTACTCTTCATACACCCAAAGAACCGACTGGACACACGCCTCCCGCAATCTGCTTTGAACTTGTGCAACTTGACTTGCTAGGTTGAATTACATAACCTTCCAACCTGCATAAGTTCCTACATCTCCAAATACCATAAGTAATTCCAACAACTGCAGCCATACAAACTTGCCTGATAAACATTGAGCACCTGTACTTCATAATATTCCCACAACTACTCAGAACATCAACAGGTATCTACAACCAGTCAGCAGCAAGATGAAAACATTGTTTGGCAAACCAGCATTGAATGAACAAGTGATTATGATCCTCAGCATCCAAACCACAGATAAAGCATAGAGAGGGCACATCCATTCCCATTTTCCCCAATCTATCAAGAGTAAGTAACCTATGATGCTGCCTAAGCCACATGATAAAACTCCATTTTGGCACATTATATCTGTTCCAAACTACCTTGTACTAATCAACTTTTGCAGCAGGCACCTGTAAAAGCCAATTATAACCATCAGCTATGGTGTAGGGTGCATTTGTACCTCTCCATTTCCCCTGCACATAACCTGCCTGCAAAGTATTCTTCACTGCACATATTTTACGCCAAGCCCAGGAACTATAGTTAGTAGGTTCATACTGCCACCAGCTAGCTCCTTTAATGTAAACATTGTTGACCCACTTAATCCAAAGATGGTCTTGCTTGCTTGCCAACCACCAAACCAGTTTACCAATAGCTGCAATATTCCAAATTTTGCTATCTATAATCCCCAAACCACCATATTCTTTGCTTTGACATAAAACATTCCATGCCACTAAGGGAGCCTTAGAGTATTTATCCTCTCCTTCCCACAGGAAATTCCTACACAAGGCCTGAATCCTCTCCATAACCCCAACAGGCAGCACAAAAATTTGTGCCCAGTGATTGTGGATAGTAGCCAGAACAGACTTGACTAACACAAGCCTACCAGAGTAAGAGATCTTCCTGGTATTCCACCCCCTAATTCTATTGATCATTCTATCCACAAGAATATTGCAATCAATCTTAGATAGTCGTTTATGTGATATTTTAACTCCCAAATATTTAAAAGGCGGGTCACCTTTTTTAAAACCAGTTCCATGGAGCACTTTGTGGACAGTGGCAGGACTCATCCCATTACAATAGAAATCAGATTTTTCAGAATTGATATTCAGACCTGAGGCATTGGAAAAACGCTTGAAAGCTTCCATCACAATAAAAACTGTCCTGGTTTCTCCTTTGCAGAAAATAAGCAGGTCGTCTGCAAACATAAGATGGGTGAGCTTCAGGCTTTTGCACAGAGGGTGAAAGTGAAAACCCTGCATCTGGCTAACAGTCTTAAGAAGCCTACTCAAATACTCCATGCACAATGTAAAGAGGAGTGGAGACATGGGATCCCCCTGCCTGAGTCCCCTTTTACCATGAAAGAAACCATGAAGCTGACCATTGAGGGCAATGGAATAGGAAGTGGAAGTGACACACTGCATGACCAGACCAATCAACTTAGGAGGGAAATTAAGTGCCTTCAACATTTGTTCAACAAAAATCCATTCTATAGAGTCATAAGCTTTCCTGAGATCTACTTTCATAAGGCATCTGGGGGAGACACTTTTCCTAGTGTAAAGTCTAACCAAGTCCTGGCTGATGAGGATATTACCTAGGATGCTCCTCCCCTTGATAAATGCACTCTGGGTAGGGCTAATAATCTGATCAAGTACAGCACTTAACCTCTCACATAATAGCTTAGAGATGATCTTATAGAGAGTGTTACAGCAAGCTATTGGTCTGAATTCCTTGACTGATCTTGGATTATCAACTTTAGGTATAAGGACAAGGGTAGTACAATTTACTTGAGTAAGCAACTTGCCATGCACAAAGAAGTCCTTGATTGCAGCATACACATCCTCTTTAATAACTGACCAACTAGCTTTAAAGAAGCAGCTCGTATAGCCATCAGGGCCAGGACTTTTATCATCAGGAATAGAAAAGAGGACCCTCCTAACATCCTCCTCACTAGGGATCCTACACATCCTATCCCAAGCATTAACCTCCACCAGCTCCCCATTGGTAACAATATGCTGATAAAAATCACTAGTCTGGGCATTTGAACCAAGAAGCTCCTGATAATAATCCACAAATGCTTGCAAGATATCTCCAGGATCATTACATTGCACACCCCTACTATTCTCAATCTGTAGAACTTTGTTGTGAAGGTGTCTCTGCCTGATAGCTTGATGGAACATCTCACTGTTGGAATCCCCATCTTTAGCCCACTCACATTTAGCCTTCTGCTTCAAAAAATCATCCCTAGCTCCAGCCAAAAGCATATAAGACTCCCTCAGTTGTTTCTCCTGATCCATTAAATTAACATTGGTATAGTCATGCTGCAGCTGTACTTGACATTCCTTGAGCAGTTTAAAAGCCACATCAGCATTCCTCTCAATGTCAGAGAATAGCTCAGAATTCAGTCTTTTAAGAGCAGGTTTGAGCAACTTAAGCTTCCTTACAACCTGATACATAGGGGTACCAGCCACTAGATTACCCCATCCCTGCTCCACCACAGTTTTGAACTCATCAACTTTGGTCCACATATTGAAAAATTTGAAGGGCTTCTTATTGACATTGCTAGAGCCACCACAGGAGACAATGCATGGGCAATGATCAAAAGAGCCCTCAGGTTGAAAATGAGCAAACCAGTCAGAACACTTAGTCAGCCAAGCCCCATTGACAAGGACTCTATCAATTCTACTAAATACTCTAGTTTCACTTGGTTGCTTGTTATTCCAAGTAAAAAAAGCACCAGTAGTATGAAGATCATGTAAGTCACAGCTGGCCACAGTTTGTTGGAATGGGAGCATTTCATCATCCTTCACAGCCTTACCCAACCTCTCATTGGCATACATCACATTATTAAAATCCCCCAGCACAACCCAAGGGTCAGTCACACTTATTCTAACAAGATTATTCCAAAGAGAAGCCCTATCTTCAAGTTTATTAAAACCATAAATATAAGTAGCAAAAAATTCAGACCCAGTAACTCTCTCCTTAGCCTTTAAATGAATATATTGGGGATTAAGATCCAAGACATCCACCTCAAGGGATCCAGCGTTCCAAAGGACCCAAATCCTGCCACCAGGATGACAACCAGTATTAGTGACAAACTTCCAATTACCACAGACTTTAGTAGCTATTCTATTTAGAGAACCAGGTTTGACCCTAGTCTCAAGGAGCCCAAACATATCTACATTATTTTGATGTAGAAACCATTTTACATCTTTATGCTTAGTATCACTGTTCAGGCCCCTGATATTCCACACTCCAAACCTAATCATTAGGAGGACAAATCCCCCCTCCTCCACCTCCTTTATCTACCATTTCAGCAGAACCAGTTGCTTTAGCCATTTCAGCTTGATAATTCACAGAGAAAACAGTGCCTTGCCCTCCAACAGTCCTTGATTCATGCCTAGTCAATCTGGTAATCACCCTTGCTGGAGTATAGATGGTTCCAGGGGCAACTACTGGAGTGACCAGACCACTAGTACTAGGAGGTAGAACCAGCTGTTTCTCTTGAGATACCAGTGGAGGATATTCCTTTGGATCCACATGAGAAGTATCCACACCACTAGCTTTCTTAGGCTGCCATACCTGTCTCTGAGGTTGTTTGGCCAAAGGCCTCTTCTCCCCTATCACTTTCCTCCTGCACGCATTAGTGGCATGTCCTATACCTCTACACTGCTTACAAGTGATAGGAAGCCAGTCATATTCTATGGCCACCTTAACCTCAGTCCCCAATTCATCTTCAAAAGTAACACTATTAGGGAAGGACTGATCTATTTCAACCTCTACCATTATTCTAGCAAAACCTAACAGAGTCTTGTCTAATGTAGAATCATCTATCCTTACAAACCTACCCACCAGACTCGCCAGTTTCTCCAAGCACTTAGCACCCCAAAATTTCAGGTCTAGCCCAACCAATTTAACCCAAATAGGCACCTTCTTAACTGACACCTTTGAAATTCTTACTGAAGGGTCCCACGGTTTGATAACAATGGGTTTACCATCAAACAGAAACATACCATTCGCCAGAACCAGTTTATGATGCTCAGGTTTAGCAAATCTTACCACAAAAAGCCCATTCGGAAGGAAGGAAATCTTCGAAATTTCATACGCAGACCAAATCCGTCGCAGAAATCCATCCAGCACTTCCCATGGCGGATTCGCACCCATGACATAGCCATAAACCGCCAGTTTCCAGTATGCTATTTCGTCCTTAACATCCTCCTCAGTAAGTTTCAGCAGCGGCTTCCGTGTTTCAATCACTGCAGATTCATTCTCAGCAATTGGTTCAAGGCGTGCTGATTGAGTCGAAGCATCTTTCTTCTGACCAGATACCTCCACCCAATCATTAGGATTTTCAGACAAAACGAGACCTTCCTTGAGTACCGCAACACTCTGAATCTGAGCATCTACTTCCTTACTCACCGTCTCAAGTTCAACATCCACAGTATCTACTTGAATAGAAGGATTCGGAATATTATCACTACTAGAAATAGGACCCAATTGATTATTGTTACTAGAAATTATTGATTGATTACTAGAATTAGTAGTATTAGTATTAATAGTTGATGAATTATTATTATTTTTTGGATTATTTTGTGTATTAATGTGAGTAACAGAATGCGGAGGAGATGTATTTTTCTTCCTAGCCATTGCTATGAAAAAATCAGGAACCCTAGAATTTAGAAATATTAGTTGCTAACACAAAAAAAAAATTAAATTAAAACAAACTTTTTTATTTTCCTCTTCTTTGTTATTAAACTACCCTATTTATTTAACCTTTATTTCTTTTATTTAATGTGATGACCTTTTTGTTTTCCTTCAACATTATTATACTTTGTATTTATGTTACCATAATTTTTTTATCTAAACCCTTCTTTCGCAAAATCATTTTACTTCCCTATAATAAATTATTGAAATTAATGCGAAAATTAATTACAAATTTTTTTTTATATTAATATTATAATAATTGAGACAGTCCTATTGTGAAAAAAAATATCTTATTTATCACCAACAAATGATTTTTGTTAACGCAAATGAAAAGTCTCATATCTATAATTTGTGTTACGGAGTAAATAGTCTTTGAGCTAGTAGTTTGTTTATATTGCTATGATTCCTCTTTAATTTGTTGGATCTCACATTACTAACATCACTGGAAAAATTTATCACTAAAATAAAATCACAATTTTAACAACGTACCTAAAGAAAAGGATCTTATAGCATTTAAACATACCAAAAAAACTATTGAGAGTAAATACGAAGAACGATGGAATTCCAATAAGACAAATTATTATTAAAAAATAAGGATTATAATTTTGTCATACATTCTCGAACTCACTTTAGTAGCTAGTAGTCTAAAAGTTTTCGTCTATCGATTTTGTATTCAACCAAAAGGATTAGTCACTAAAAAATCACACAAATTACGTAGTCGGGGGGGGGGGGGGGGGGATGGGGATTTAGGAAGTGACCATTTTCATCCGAACATCTCAAAATCAGTCCGTCTTTCTTCAGACCGCCTTATTTCAGACCGTAATAAGGCCTCTCACAAGTGAGAAGCACATGGGTGGTGGGACACCCTCATGTGCTTTTCCACTCACACCCTAAATGGGTTTTTTTGTGAGAGGAAACGGTATCCGTCTGACTATTTCAGACGGATATGGCGGTCTGAAATAAGAATTTGTGTCTCAAAATATATACACCTGACAAAATAAGAAAACCATATAAGGACATGACATGAAATATTTAAAGGCACAATTATCTAGAGTACTATATCAAAACTTACTTGTTAAAAAATGCAAACAAAAATCATGGCAAGATAAAACATGCATACTGCTTACATCTCAAATCTTTACATTAGAAGATAATATATCAGTGTAGTTGAATTCCGATTAAAAAAATCCTACAAAATAAATAATAAAGTAAAAGTTAAGATAATTTTACGATTGTGGTAAGCAAATTTCGCTAAACACTTGCTAACAAATTACTTAAAGAGTCAAAGTTTTGGTGATTTAGGAAGCGACCATTAAACACCTCAAAACAAATAAACCTGGCAAAATAAGAAACCATATAAAGACATGAAATGACATAATAAAAGGTACAATCATCTAAATTAAAGTAATATATCAATAAGGTAATCTTACTTGCTAAAAAAACTAAAGAATAATCATATCAAAATAGAACATACTACTTACCTCTTAAATCTCCTCAATTAGAAGATAATATATTGGGGTATTTGAATTCTCATCAAAGAAATCCTACAAAGTAAATAATGAAGTAAAAATTAAGATAATTTTACGATTGGAGTAACAAATTCCAATAAACACTCAACTCGATAACAATTTGCGCCACATAATGCATATGTCGTGTAATGTGGAAGACATCATTTAAAATCTATCAAACTTCCATATGCAAAACAAATTGTTTGGTTTGTGAATAAAACCAAGAAGCAACTACTATGTAATTGGTAGAGCAAAGGGTGGATATCGACATGTAATGATGTTCATCTATTGATGTCAATAATTTAAATGATAAAATGAATAAGATTTATAGTTAAATGGAATAAACAGGGAATTTCAAATGGTAGAATTAATTTTCTAAAAAAAAAACGTAGAATTAACAAACTCATAAATGAGTGGAGTAAATGGTAGAATGTTGATAGCTTTTTTTAATTAAATTGCTCAATTATTTGTTTTGACATTTAAGAAGCAAATATAGATATGAAAATCTCTAATTACATTTTGTAGGGTATTATAAGTGAAATTTACTTAAGAGATGCCACATATGTTTTAGCAGTCCGTCTTGCTTGTGACGGAGATACCCGTCGCAAGCTTGCGACGGGTCGGATAGTGTTGTTTTATGTTTAGTGGGTCGACAATTTGTATTGTTTGTAAATTAATAGTGTAGGCTGACTATTTACTGTGTGTGCATTTATTGTTGTACATTAAACAAATAATAAACCTCATCTTCCCAATGTACCTAAATGACCACATAATTTATGTAAAACCTCATTACACCGTCCAAAATTCATTCTCACTTTCTTTTCATATTCTCTTTCTCTCTCTCATCTCAACTTTCCAGATTCTTCAACTACATACAAACTAACCTTAAACCAAACATTAACATAAAAATTGGTAACATGGCAAAGAAAAAAACACAAAAAAGGCACCACTTAAGAGGAATACTAGAGGGAGAAATGCAAGCAACAATGTCGGATGAGGTATTCTCATTTCCATAAATTAATTTTTCAGTTTATGTGATAATTGTTGATTTATATTTCTTTTTAGTTTGTGTTTTGTTGTTTTTGTTGTTGTTTTTAACTTGGTTTATTCATTATTTTGGATTTTTTGTTTTCAAATTGATTTATATTGTTCTTGGTTTATTTGATTTCATGATTTTGGATTTTTGGTTTTATTATTCTTGGTTTTTGTTTTTTTTAGAGTTTGTTGTTATTTATTTGATGTGGTTTTTAAAATTTATGTTGCATGTTTTGAATCTATTTTATGTTTGCTTTTTTAAAATTTAAAATTGGTGTTTGATTTATATGTTTATTTATTTTTTATTATATTGTTTCTATATTTATCTTCATCTTCTCATCTCACATTGTCTTGTCTAATTTTGTGAAGCATTTACCGATTTTCAAACATGTTTTTAAATGGTAACATTTTATGAATAATATGGTAACATATGTCTATCTAATATTATAATATATGTGAACAAAATTGTAACATGGTAATATGTTTATACAATGACAACATAGCTGGATACAAATGGTGACATTTCTTGACATCATTTTAAAGTTGTTTGTAAACAATTTCTTTAGGAATGTCAAATTACTAAATAGTGTCATGATAATATATGTTAATGGTTACATATTAATTACATCGATGACATTTTATTATGTTCATAAACTTCTGTTCTTTGTTACCATTTTACATCTTGAATTAAATTATGAACCTAATGACAAGAATAGTTAAGGTTTTGTGTCATATAAGATTTACTAAAAATAAAGTGTTTGTTACCATTTACACAAACTATTGGATTAAAGGATAATGGTAAAGTAAGATATTAAACAAAAGTGGTGTCATATTAATGTGAAGTGTCTACATATTCACATATTATCCAATATGTTGTTGTGTAAAATATGTAACTAAAGTGGTGACATATTATTCTGAAATGGTTACATCTTAAGCAAATATGTTGACATATTGATTCTGGGTGTATGTTTGTAGTCGGTGGACGCTGAAGATGAGGCAGCGGCTTTACAAAGCATATTCACCAAACGTTACACTCGAGATGCGGTGAGAAAGATTTGTAATGGTCCTGGCCGCAAAGGGAAATGACGAAAGCCAAGAAGCGCTTAAGAAGTCTGGGCAGGGAAATGGAATTGTAATGATTTGTATTGAACAATGTAGTTTCCATTTGTTATATATGGTGTTGTGGACATTTTAGGAAGATAACAATGGCTTGTTGTGGATTTTGATTTTGTGATAAAATCTAGTTAATAATACTAAGATCACAAATATGGATGTTTGGTGACTATGACAATGCATATCTTTAAAATGTCACTGGGTTGATAGTAACCAAATTTCTTTGAAATATTATATAACAAAAGTAATTCAATTTTAAGATGCACATTATGTTAACATATGTAATCAACTAATCATCATCCTTTAAAAATGGTACCAAATTGGGTTAAAAGGGTAACAAAGAATATGTTACCTTTATCACGTAGATATGTTGCCATTATTGTAAGGGATTATTTTACCATTTGATACTCTGTAGGTCAATCACTTATATAGACACTCAATATGTTACCATGTTTTTGAAAAGTTGTAACCATTTGATATATTATGTAGCTAATTAAGTTATAAGGATGTAACTATTTTAAAATGGCTTTTTCATATTGCAAAACTAATGTAACCATTTTCACCAATCGACTTAGAAATAGGTTGCAAATGGTAGTGTACTGTGTTTTGCAATATGTTTTTACAAGATTGTCCAATATGTTGCCAATTCAAAAGATGGTAACATATTGATAAAAAATATGAACATTATTATTAGTGATTTTACTCGATGATATTAGGTGTAGGAAAAAGTTAAGAACTGTCTATGAGCATTTCTTATACATGTCAAATATAAGTTCCTTTTTCTTTGTTTTGAACATCAAGAGGGACTCCAAATAATATGACTACATTTCATATTATATAGTACAAATACGCATCTCCTAAAATGATACAATTACTAGAATGTCTCTCCTAGCATGAAACTATTCTCCAACCATTCTTCATCTTTGAGTGTCCTACCTGGGTAAATCTGGTAACAATAGAAAACATCGTTACCATATGAACTTTAAGATTTAAAAATATTATCATAGAGTGTAACTTAACAGACAATAAAAGTCTACATATTATCAATAAATGTAACCACATTACCATGAAATGGACTAATAACCCGTAAATATCATATTAATGTTCTTAATAATTACAAATGGTAACATATTGCACTCATATATTAGTGGTGTTGTTGTGAATAACACGTTAGAAAAACTCTTTTATCATATATGTTCTCATGGTTTTGTGATCGGTTTTATCATTTAATAAGGAAATATTTTAACAAGATGGATACAGAATTTTGTTTTCCACATACATCGTCACCGTCAACTAAATTAATTAATCTAATATATACGAAAACAAAATGCATTCAACATTAATTTAACCAAAAAAAAAGAATAATTACAAAATAAATAAAAAATCAAATTTGATGAAATGAAAACAATTTATAAAGGGAAAAATAAATTTAGGGTTCCTCTTTTGAACTTTTGTTTTATATTTGAATCTCAATAACAATATTAGTAGTATAAATAAAAATATAAAGCAAACTCAATGTTTACCTTCAAATTTCAACATACATATTATTAAATCTAAACATTTACCGCCGATTAGGGCTAAATCGATTAAGGCACCGTCAAGTATGCATCCGTCGGCCATTTGTTTTTTTCCGCACAAAATTATAGATATTAATACTATAAATTGAGAACAATTTGTAAGATGAATATAAAATTTTGGAAATTAGAGAGGGAAGAAATGGGATTTTTGATCTCATGCAAGGATGAGAGAAAGCAAGAGCAGCAATGAAGCAGATGAAGGACAAATGGCATTAAATGGTGGCATGTTTATTGTCAATTATTAGAATTAAATATGTGGGTTTAGTACTATTAGATGCACAAAAGTCTTAATTGTACAAAACTCCCATTAATGGATGCAGGGGAAATGTCGGCTCCGTTTTGCGCTTACCCGGACGCAAATGAGATGTATTTGGCCCGCCGCAAGCTTGCGACGGGTAGTTGCGTCGCAAATGAGAATGTGTGATGTTTTAGATGGCTTAAGAAGATGTCATGTCACATTGTTCAAGCTAGCCTTTTTATATTGTATAGATTATAGATATACATAACATGTCACAACATATCAGAGATTCATATTATCATTTTATATCACACACCATAATAGAAAAAAAGAAAAACCCGACAAAAATGAAAGAGTATTCAAGCCAAAAGAAAAGTATAAACATTACCATTATTTTCTAATTTCATGTAATGCTATTGATATGTGAGTATGTCACCCTCCTGTAATTCGAAAAGAAACACAAAATAATAACTAAATTAGATTCTAATTATTAATTCAAAACATAATAAAGATAAAAATCGAAATAATACATTTAATTCTCTATGTAATTTTTACCTACCGACTTTTGTAATAAAAATGAAAATTAGGATTGGTGGTCAATTTATATAAGATCATTTTTGTAATTAATTCTCCTATTAATTTCTACAATTTATTTGGAGGAAGGAGAAAAATTTTGTGAATGAAGGGAAGATTAAAAATTATCATAACATAATTACTAATAATGGTGATTAATAACATACTACCATTAAATAAAGGGTTTTTTTTGTCAAAAATTACCTTATATTTAGGGGTATTTGTAAAAACACTAACTTACATTATTTTTTATTTGTTTTCAACAACCTTCGTTTTCTTTATTTTTGTTCAATAACTAATTATGCTGAAAATATGAAGAGATTTGGCCAGTTTAATGACATTAGCGTATCCCACACGACTCTGTTAACGTCAGACAACAATTATCAACTACGACCAACTTCAAATTTAACTTCAGACAAGCAAAACTTATGCTTATATACTCCAATAATAACTACAAACATTCACTAAAGTAAAGTGTAAGAACATCTTAACTTCCCCGTAATCAGGCCTACGTAATATTAAATCAATAAAAGAGTCTTATGAGATAGATTAATGCCGAAAAATTTACCAAATATGGCTATACTCTTGGCATAGGTAGTTATTGAACAAAAATAAAGAAAACAAAGGTAGTTGAAAACAAAAAAAAAATAATGTAAGGTAGTCTTTTTACAAATATCCTTAAATATAAGGTAGTTTTTGACAACAAAAAAAACCTTAAATAAAAGAAGTTTTTGTTGCATAAATATGATAGATTCATAACCAAAGTTGTAAGTGGAAAATAAAAAATTTATATTAATTTATTTTTTGTGTTTGTTGTATTAATTTATTTAAGAATAATGATGATAATAATGACATTTTTGTTAGACATTTTAGTACATTTTATGCATATATAAAAGGGTTAATTTAGTAAATTTACTTTGTATAGATTAGTGTCATGTCACAATAAATTTTGCCATGTCACAATTAAAAGTTTGCCATGTCATAATAAATTTTTATCATGTGGCCTTGTCTACGTGGCTCTTACTAGTCATTTTAGGTTAGCCTTTAAATAATATTTTATAGAAGTACTCTTTAAATGAGAAAAAAAATTATTATTTCTAGAATCTTTATATTATATTGGTTAATGACTGATGTAACAAGTATATTGACATGTGAGATTTGAAAAAACATGAGAGATTATGACTTTATTAAACATAAATTCATGTATATTGAAAATAAAATATAAAATACTCTAAGTCCATGATGATCTCAACAATAAGACCTACAACCCGATTGAATTTTTGTAGATCCGAACATAATCACTAATACAGATACAGGCTATAACAACGGGTAAAAACCGTTGTAAGAACAAAAAGCGGACGTTGTTAAAGCGGTCGTTGTAGAAGGTATTTACAACGGTTTGGTTATTTAATGAAACCATTGTCGAAAGTATTCACCACGGTTAAAAGCCGTTGTTGTTGGGTGTACGCCGTTGTGGAAAGTGTTTCAAAAATTTGGAGGGAATAATATAACAATGGTTGTCATATGTATAACCGTTGTTGTAACTTTCCCTCCAAAATTGTGAAGTCTTTTAACAACGGGTTTATGCTACATACCCGTTGTTGAAATTGTTAGTAACAACGGTTCTTAGTTTAAAACTCGTTGTTGTAACTTTCCCTCCAAAATTGTGAAGACTTTTAACAACGGTTCTTCGTTTAAAACCTGTTGTTGAATATTATGCGCGGTATTTATGAAAGGTATTCACAACGGTGTTTTTTTTATTAACCGTTGTGAAAGGTCTTCACAACGGTTTTTTTTAGTAACCGTTTTTATTACGAACTCCTAATATTTTGAAAAATTAAATTTGTTTCATGCCATTCAAAAACTCGCATATATCAAAAACACCATATACCAAAGACCAAAGATAAATCACAAATTTGGGTTCATCGAACTCAATAGATTCAATTCAACCACAATAAAGAACATCATATATATATATATATATATATATATATATATATATATATATATATATATATATATATATATATATATATATATATATAGTATTAGGTTCAAGAAAGTCCATGTCTTACACATGAGTCCATAAGTCCTCCTTATAGCCCTTGGATGAAGAAAATGAAAGGCTGAGATTTACACAAAAAAAAAGGAGATTAAGGGTCCGTTTGGATACAATTTTAGGAGGGAAGGGGAGGGGAGGGGGAGTGAGGGGAGGTGAAGGGAGGGGAGAGAAGTGGAGGGCAAATGGGATGTGGGTGTTTGGATAACAAAAATTATGAAGGGAAATGGAAGGGGAGGAAGGAGGGAGATGAAGAATGGATGGAGGATTGAAGGATGTTGGTGGTATAATTAGAGTCCAAATAATGTTTTCTTTCCAAATCTTGCCACCCTTGGAAAGATTATAGTTTGTTCTATAGGAGGGAAAATAAGTCATCTCATTTCTCTCCCCTTCCATTTCCTTTCTCCCCTATTTTTTATCCAAACAAAGGAAATTAAATCCCTCCCTTTCCCTCCCCTCCCCTTCTCTTCAATTCCTTCAATCCAAACGGACCCTAAAGCTAACAAAACCCACTCTCTCACTACCGCACTAATTAATCCTAATTATTCACTAATTTAATATATATACCTTTTTCCTCCCACCTACTTATCTCTCATCCACACAATATCATTTCACACTCTCTCTCAAAACCTCTCTCAAAATCCCTAAAATTAAAAACCCTAAAAAGTGAAAAAAATGACCCTCTCCCTTCCCCCAACCCCGCCGGCCACCACCACCCACATCCCCGCCTGCAGCCACCGACCACAACTCCCTCAACCGACCACCCCACTCCTCTCTCATCCCCCACCAGCCGACACCCACCAACCCACACCCACCAGCCGACACACCACAACCCACACCCACCACCTACTCACAACCCAACAACACACCACAACCCACACCCACAACCCGCACCTCCAGCCGACAACAACAACAACAATACCGGATCCCGACAACAAAACCCATGCTCCGCCTCTTTCTCTGCCGCCACCCTCCTATTTCCCTCCCTCCTCCGCTCCGCCGCACCTCTAGTTTTACCTTTTTTTTTTCGTCGTTTTCCAGATCTGAAGTGTCTTGTTTTTTTTTTTTTTTCGTTTTCGTATATATTTCTTTAGATTATAAGTTTCTTAAATGTCGATGATGGTGTTGTTGTGTTTTATTATAAATTATATTTTGATTTTAATATTAAATTCATTCAATATGAAATAGTTTTTTTTTTTAAAGTTTCAGATCTAGTTGTTCTTGATGTTCTTCTCATTATTTTTAAAATTTTGTCTAAATTTTTGAAAGAAATGGTGATTTTTGCCCTTTTTGTTTTAGATATATTTTTTAGATCTAGTTATGAAAATGTTAGATCTACTATTTCGGATCTGTTTTTTTGTTCCTTTTTACTCCCATATTTTTTTTAGATTTTTTTTGTCTTAGTACATGCAATTTTTTTTTTCGGATGGTAGTATGACACTAAAATTACACTTTTTTGTTGTTGTTAGAATTACACTTTTTTTTTGTTAAAATTACACTTTTGTCCATTAAAATTACACTTTTTTCTGTTAAAATTATACTTTTTTCTGCTAGAATAACACTTTTTCGGCTAAAATTACACTTTTTCTGCTAAAATTACACCTTTTGTTGTTGTTAGAATGACACTTTTTTTTGTTAAAATTACACTTTTTGTTGTTGGAATTACACTTTTCTCCAATAAAATTACACTTTTTTCTATTAAAATTATACTTTTTTCTGGTAGAATAACACTTTTTTCTGCTAGAATAATACTTTTTTCGGCTAAAATTACACTTTTTTGTTGTTAGAATTACACTTTTTGTTGTTAGAATAACACTTTTTTCGGCTAAAATTACACTTTTTGTTGTTAGAATTACACTTTTTTTTTTGTTAAAATTATACTTTTTTTTTTGCTAGAATAACACTTTTTTCGGCTAAAATTACACTTTTTGTTGTTAGAATTACACTTTTTTCGGTTAGAATTACACTTACCTCTATTGGACTAATGTTACACTTTCCATGGACTTGGTCATATTCTCATATTCTCATTGGACTAATGTTACACTCTCAGTGGACTAAAATTACATTCTCAAGGACTGAAATTATACTTTTATGGACTAAAATTACACTTTTCTGGACTAAAATTACATTCTCCTTGACTAAAAATAACAATCTCATTGGACTGAAATTACACTTACCTGGACTAAAATAACACTTTTTGTCATTAAAATAACACTCGTAAAATGCTAAATTACAATAACTTGTGATAAAATGACAAAAATTCAAAATATTATTCGTTAAAATCACTCGGAAAAGATTGAAGTTAAACTTGTAAAACGCTAAATTCTCGAAAATATTTCTTAAAATTACACTTTTTGCCGTTAGAATTACACTCGTAAAATCCTAAAATGTCGAAAACTTGTCTCGAAAAAAAAAACGAAACAGTCGAAAACTTGTCTCGAAAAAAAAAAAAAAAACGAAAAAAACCGAAACAGGAAAAATGTTAACAAAATTTTCATAAACTTTGAAGTATAAGACAAAATATGGTGTTAATTGTGTATGATAATAAATTAGTGAATGTATTATTAAAACTAGAGAGAGAAGTGAATTAATTAGTGTTAAGTGTGTTTTTTGCTTTCAATCTCAACCTTCCACCATGCATGATCCAAGGGTTGTGGGAGGGACTTATGGACTCAAAAAAAAAGGGACTTAGAAGAACTTTGCTCTCTCTCTCTCTCTCTCTCTCTCTCTCTATATATATATATATATATATATATATATATATATATATATATATATATATATATACTTACAAGGAGTTGAATTTACATAAACTAATCATTCCCTTTCAACAAAAAATTTACTAATAAGCTGATCTAAACTCTGAGTATCATGCATTTCTATTTTCTAAAACGTATTTGCCCAACATGTCCCTTACCTCGTCTATATCTACACTTGAGTACTGCTGAATCTCTGGTGACGGGTTGATTACATACTGCGGAAAAAACAAAGACAAGACATTATTGTAACAACATCAATTACTGCATAGCAACATCATGGTATATATAGCAGCAAGCAAGACAACATTAGCTCTAATTTAAAAAAAAAAGTAACAAACACATTATTAAATTACTAACCTTTTCTGAAATAAGGATATATCTTCGCCTAATAATCTCCAACATGAACCGACAAACGTAGTATCCACATTGTATGCTATTTGGCTGGCGAGGGGCCTATTATTACATAAAAACAAACAGACGAGAGAAGGCTCACATCAGAATCTTGAACTTTAGGTATTGTATTAGTATTAAACACATATTTTTGAACTTAATGTATTGTATTTGAGCACGTACCCCAGTTATCGTAATAAAATTAGGGCCATCATCAGAATCTTTCGTGGCTTGATCCTGCTCGTTAGCTCTTCTCTTCTCAAAGGCCCTTATTTTAAAAAAAAAACAAAAGGAGGCAGACACTCATTTTTTTAGGGACAAAAATGAGCTTTTTGCTATAAATAAAAATTGAAACTTAATGTTATTATAAATAAATCAGTATTATAAACTTACTTATTAATCAAGCGCTTAAAAGTCTCGCTTGGTTGGTTATGTAAAGAGTCCAACCAGAAAACTTTCTTCTTTGTCGGCATGATGGCTGCTAGCACCCAATGAGTCCTACATCAAGATACATCATCATTATTAACAAGTACATATATTAGTTATGAAAATGCAATTGTAGGGGAAAACGTAATATTAATTTGTTTATTACCCTTTTTCATTATAAGCGGCAAAAACCAGCTTCTTGGTTGTCGCCAATTGCTGAGCAATATAATCTACCCGAGCTTCGAACGAGAATTCCGTAATAAATAAAGATAAAACATAGGGGCACAGGAATCCATATTGATCAACTGGAATCTTCTTCTCGGGGATCACTCTCAATTTCAATATCCTACATTATTACGGTATTAATTCCGGTATTTAAAACACTATCTAGTAGTCAGAATATTAGAATATGAAATTATTTATTAAGAAACTTACTTCATCCAAACAAATAGGTGTTGGACATCAATCTGGTCTAGGCCAGCCCAAATGGCTAGCATATCCCATGACATAAGTGCTTCGCGCTCAACCCCTAGAATATCCTCCTCGAGCGGAATAATTATCAATTGCTCGGTTGCTATGCGACGGCAAGCCTCCTCATGCAGTTTCCTCATCGTCACCTTTCTTACTTTTTGCATGTAATCCTTCCCAGTATATTGTGTGGAGTTTAAACTCCTAACTTCTTTCAGGTCGGGGAAATAATGATTCTTTGATTTTGTGCTACTACCACCAGCCTACACATGTAGATAATTAAAATAATAAAAAATCCAAAGGTAACATATCCTAGTTGGAGTAATAAAAATAAAAGCGTACTTAATTAAATACCTCGTCAACCTGCTCTTTCAATGATGAGGTAGTAGTAGCAGGTATGACTAGGGACTTAGGCTTATCAGTATTTTTTGTCCCCTACACAAAATTACCATGCTTTTTATAAATACAGACAAAATATAAATAAAGGGAGCGAGGTTTTTAAAAAAATGGAGAAGTTAATTAAATACCTCATCGATTGTTGTCCGGACGAGGTAGTTGGCATGTCCGGGGACTTAGGCTTATCCACCTTAGCCGGCTTTTTCTTTCCCTACATACAAAAAATTTCCATGCTTTTTAGAAATACGGAAACAAAAAAAAATTAAAGGGATGTTTTCATAAAAATGGAGAAGTTAATTAAATACCTCATCAAGTTGTTGTCTCGACGAGGTAGTTGGCATGTCCGGGGACTTAGGCTTATCCGCCAAAGCCGGCTTTTTTGTTCCCTAAAAAAAAAAAATAACATATAAATTTAACATATAAAAACATTCAACAATTAAAAATGTAACATATATATAAAGGTATTTCTTCTAACCCCAATGCGCTTTCTTGAGGCGGAGACGGCCGAGCCAAGTAGATGTGAGTTTCAGGACATTGGATGAAACTTCCAACCGCATCTCCCAGAATGGTAATGTCGTCACGAATCGGGACAGCGGTTGAAAGTTTTCATGGCCTGGAAAGACGTAGTTATCTCTACTTTTCTATGATTCGGCAAAAGTTTTTCGCCATGAACTACAGTTTCCGCTGCTGCAGATTTGGTGTGCATTTCTACGAGACCCGGCCAACACGCACATGTGGCTTTTCGGTTTAGGGTCGCAAGAATAATCGGCCTCTTGTTTACGGCCTGAAGAATATACACATACATTATTATATCCCAAAATTTAATAGAATTCATATAAATTTAACTAATTAAACACTTCATGCATACCTTTCGAAAACAGGAACCGACTTGAAGGGGATGTATCTTTGTTTTCCATCACCGTCTTCTCAAGTTGCATCTCCTTTTCGGACCCATTATTTACCTAATAAAATTAACCAATGGCACGATGTCGGAAGTTATAGCATTAGAGTGGCGGGGAACACACCCCTTGATCTTACCCAAAAAAAAAAAAAAAAAAAAAAAAAAAAAGGAAGTATTAGGTACACGATCGGCTTTAGTTGTTACAACTTGAAGCATTAGGTACCGATCTTTCGAATCTCGTTGACCGATACTTCCTTCTCATGTATTGCCAAGGTAGTAGCGGCCTCTTGACCAATCTGTTGTACCTTATTATTACCCCCTTTAGAAATGACATCCTCCATCATCTTCATTTCTTCTTCGGAAAGCTTGCCTCCAAAGATTCGGACTTTAGTAGTACGGATGCCATTAATCAAGCTGCGTGCCAAGAATGTAATGTGTCGCAATTTTTATCCCAACAATAACATGTGAATTGAACTTAAATGAAAATAATAGAATAAATGGTACCATGTCAGCCTTCTCAGACTTAGTCTTCCTTTTCTTCTTTATCGGGGCAGTTGTCCCATAATATTTCGTTACTCCAACCTGTAACGGGACGCCCCTCAAACGACCTGGATGTTCGGGTCGGCCGATCGCTCTAGCAAGAATGTCATTATGACCACTGGGAGTGAATTTCCCTTCTTCTACCTCTTTCAATACGTTGTCCTATAATATATTAAATAAACTTCAAATTATATTTGTGACTAAAATAATAAAGTTAGTAATGAACTCGTCTTAATAAAATAATGCTTACTATGTTGGCCAACACTTCCTCATCATATTTGTCACGCGACCGGGATCCTTTAGGCGTGTGCCCTTCTTTATAAGTTACATGCCGATCCAAGTTGGTCACTCCCTTTGCCACCTACACATTAACATGGTAACATTTATACATGTAAATGTGTATCAATGCAAGTCCAAGTGTGATTAAAAAAATAAAGTCTCACAGGGGAATAATGCATGCTACTTACGAGGTTCTCTTCTATCTTTCTGTAACCGCTTCGAGAACCATACCATTTCCCCTTCTTGCATGAAATGTTAGCATGATTTCTTCTGCTAACGGCCTTCAAATAATTATATAAAAGCGTAAGTAGATGAGATAATAAAAAGATTATATAAAGGACTCATTAATTAAAAAAATGATAGGTAAATCGTTAAAAGGCGAGGATATTTAACCTGAAACTTCTCAGTAGTTCTCATCTCTTTGAAAAGATCACATTGTTCCTGACTGATGGTGGGACACTTATTCTATCCCGGTGGGCTCTTACGCATCTCCCCCGTTGCCTTGTCCACATACAACCAATCCCTAGCAACGTCACTGTAACACCCCCTTATAACAAGGTACCTTACCAGGACCACCCTACCATGAAAGTGTGTTACCATCTCGGTTGCCCGAGGTTAGTACATATCAAAAGTGTTTGAACTGAGCACATTTATTAAAGTACTGCAAGGTATAAAGTTTACAACATCCAAATCCAAATACTGATTTAACAAAATACATCTCCAATGTCTGACAATAAAAGAAATCAAACTAAGACTCAGACGGTGATGCTATGACTGGTGATGACAATACTACCATGACTGTCCCCAAGCTCACACTAGCAATACCTGTCAAGCCTGCTCACCATCCCCGAATGGATCACCGCAGATTCCACAAACAACAACGGGGTCAGTATTACTCAAATATTAAGACAAACAAACAAAGTAATCAACTGATCATCACCAATTCCCAATCATCCATTCTCACACAGTAACCGACTACACACCGAAGTGTGTAGCCCTGCCAGATTACCCATCGTAACAGGTAATCCTCGCCGCCAGTGGGTGACTGCAGCCGATCTCACCTAGTCCAGCTCCTCAACGAGCGACAACAACCCCTGTCCCTTAATGTGCACATCCCCTCCCGTGGCGGGTTCCACGGAGGGCGAACTAGGGTGTGAAGCCACTCCCGCAAGTGACTCCACCACAATCACAATCACATGACATCACAGCCATCTCAATACCCTCACACCAACATCGTCACAACAATCTCCATACTCCGATGATCAACAGATAACAATAATCACAACAAACATGTCTTACAAAGAACAGTAAACTGAGTAGGGAAACCCTACCTTAGCAATCAACAGTGGAATGAACTCGAACAATCAGAAAGGCTCCTCTACGAAGTCTTCTCCTATACCATAATCATATAACACAATTACACATTGCACAACCCCCATATTCCCAATTCCGTAAATGTACAGTAACCCCAACGAATACGAATAACATAGAAATAGAACTTACCAACAGTAGGATGAGGAATTATACGCAAGAACTCCGAAGATTTCACACACAAAAAAGCTATGGGATGATTAGGGAGCGATTAGGGAGAGATTAGGGTTAACGTAGAAATGATGAAGTTGAAATGATGTTTTAAAAACTGACGCGGGATATAAAAATAATCTTAAACACTCCCTAATCAAACCGTCAAAATAACACTCGCCAGACTGAATACTCGGTCGAGTAAAGTTATACTCGGCCGAGTATCCGCTACTCGGTCGAGTATTCACTATACTCGGCCGAGTATTCATCGGCAGAACCAAAACAACTCACAACAACAGCACTACTCGGCCGAGTAGGCTCTACTCGGTCGAGTAGTCACCAAAGAAAATCCGTAGTATTACAGTCTTCCCCCCTTAAAAAGAACTTCGTCCCGAAGTTCACACTCCACTCTAAAACCAGGCGCAACACAACGCAACAAGACTATACTAACCACATATAACAACACCAAAGAACTACACAAGTCACCACAAAATTCACTACCCCGACTCAAAGCAAAACAACAAAACAAGACAAAACACGACCGCGACCATCTCCTACCCCCCTAAAAAGACAACGGTTACGTCCCCGTAACCAAACATACCTGATCAAAAAGGTTAGGAAAACGTTCTCGCATAGCTTCCTCGGGTTCCCATGTGGCTTCCTCCACATTATGATTAGACCAAAGGACCTTGAGTAAGACCGTCTCACCATTCCGGGTCTTACGAACCTTGCGATCAAGAATGTTCTTAGGAATCTCGGTGTAGGACAAGGATTCATCAAGCTCGATGTTCTCCATTTCAAGGATATGCGACAGATCGCTCACATACTTCCGAAGTTGAGATACATGAAAAACATTGTGTACCCTATCCAAAGCTGGTGGTAACGCTAACCTGTAAGCTACCTCGCCAACACGGTCCAAAATCTCATAAGGACCTATAAACTTTTGGCTTATCTTACCCTTTTTCCCAAACCTCATAACACCTCGCATAGGTGACACTTTCAAAAGGACCTTGTCACCTACCGCAAACTCAATGTCCCTGCGGTGTAAGTCGGCATACCTCTTCTGACGATCTTGGGCTGCTCTCATCTTTTGCCGAATTAACTGGACTTTCTCAACCATATCTTGTACCATTTGTGGCCCTAAAACCACCGTCTCGAACTATCATCCCAACAAACCGGACTTGGCATTTCCGGCCATAAAAAGCTTCAAAAGGTGCCATCCCGATGCTTGTATGATAATCGTTATTGTATGAAAACTCGATCAGATCAAGCCTATCTTCCCAACTGCCCCCAAACTCCATAACACATGCCTTCAACATGTCCTCTAAGGTCTTGATGGTCCGTTCTGTCCGACCATCGGTTGCCGGATGAAAGGCTGTACTCATCTTCAAAGTAATACCCATCAACTCTTGCAGTTCTTGCCAAAACTTGGAGATGAACCTCGCATCACGATCAGAAACAATATCTTTAGGTATACCATGTAACCGAACCACATGCCTCCTGTAACCCAATGCCAGCTGCATCTTAGACCAAGTATCTTTCATGGGAACGAAATGGGCTGACTTGGTTAACCGATCAACAATCACCCAAATCATGTTGTTACCTTGCTGTGACCTAGGCAACCCCACAATGAAGTCCATGGAGATCGACTCCCACTTCCACTCGGGTACTTCCAAAGACTGAATCTTACCTTGTGGTCTCCTTTGTTCACCCTTGACCCTTTGACAGGTCAAACATCTGGCTACAAACTCAGCTACATCTCTCTTCATGTTTGGCCACCAAAAAGTCGTCTTAAGGTCTTTATAAAGCTTGTCACCACCCGGGTGAACTGAATAGGGGGTGCAATGAGCCTCCGTCAAGATCACTTTCCGCAACTCTGCATCCTCAGGAACACACTATCTCCCATCAAAACGAACACTCCCATCTGTATGGATAGAAAACCTGGAAACCGTTCTGGTCTCTACCCTTGACTTCCACTCCTGAATCTTAGGATCAAGCTCTTGCTTACTCTTGATGTTCTCATACAACTCTGGCTCGATCGTCAAATCCCCGATGGTATCCCCCTCTCGAATCATAAAGATCCCCAACCTAGACATCTTATCCCTCAACTTCAGCAAGGACATAGCTGTACATAGCGAATGAACGCTCTTCCTACTCAGTGCATCTGCAATAACATTAGCCTTACCCTCGTGATAGATGATCTCCATATCATAATCTCCGATCACCTCTGTAGATACCCGTATCCGTCGATATTGGAATTTATAGAGAACCCGACAAACACCCGATGATGATAGGACACATGTATTTATTTAGTTGTCATTGTCATTATTTGGGTTCGTTTTACGATGTAGAATGAGCGTTGTCGACGGAGTATTTTAATTTAAATGATATTTAAATTAAAGCTTTTTTAAGGTGAATTCATTTTACTTTATTTTGAATTTGTTTTCCCAAGTTTATTTTATTGAAAATAAAATAAATAATTGATTTGAAAAATCATTTTATGAGTGTATTTGATTTGAAAAGTCATTTATTTTAATGTGTTAATTGATTTGAAAAATCGATTTAAAAATCGAAAAAAACCCGTTTCAAACACGTGTTTTGGAGCTCGATTATAGCTCGGTTTTTGAGCCCGTTTTCTTTACGAGTTGGCACGAATCTCGAGTACACTAACCAACCTAAGCCTCTACCCATCCAACCCCACTTCGAACCCCATAACCACGGCCCAAATCCCATCCCAAACACCCTCCCAACAGCCCGCATACACAAAGCAGCCCCCCTGTTTTGCGTGCTCAAACCCGAGCCCAAAACCCGCTCCAAATACCACCAAAACCCGTGCCCATTAACCCTAACCCATACCCTAATATCCTACCCATATTACCTTACCTTAACCACCAAGAAAACCCCCCATACAAACCCTAGAAAACCCCACAAAAGCTGCTGGACAGCAGCTATGCTCAGCCGAGCCCGTCTGCCTCTCCTCCCTTTTTACCCTACTTTAACTCCTTATAAATACCACCCCTTCACCATACATTCATTCCTCGAAGTTCTCTATACATACTACCTTCACTTACAAGCTTTAAACTCCAGGAACAAACCCTAATTGCCTCCCAAAAACCCTAGACAAAACCGACATACAAACAGAGAATCAGTTTGCGTGTCCTCTTTGAAACCATTCGTTCTCCCTTCAAACCTCCATCAAAATTCGAGTTTCTTATTCCAAATTAACCATACAACATCCATCTACACATTAGATAAATATTTACGAGCCAAATTGCCCTTGAGAGTACACGAATTCCCTCGAAAAACAGAGTGTTATACACTCTGTTTTCGCGGCTTTTCCTGTCTGTCAGGTTCTGTTTGTGCTCGTTTTTCGTGCCCAATAACTCAAAACGAGCGGGGATTGTTTTAAGATCTCTGTTCTACTCTCTTTCTATTTTTCAAAACATCTTTTAAATCGAATTTTCACCGTGAAACGAGAGAGAAATCGCAGTTTGAAAGTTGCTGTCCAGATTTGCAAAAAACGTGTTGTTTGCTTTGTTTCTTCGTCGACGACGGCCTCTCGAGATAAAATCTACCATCGATTACGACCCAAGACGGTGTCAACGATACATGTAGGTTGAGGGTACATCAAATCCTCCTCTTCTCCCTTTTATTTCGTTATTTATGTTTGTTTTTTTATAGTTCGTTTTGTTTGTTTATCGTTCTTGTTTATCGATTGTTATTATTAACTATGAAACTAGTTTAGTCCGAGTATGAGTTAAAGTACCACCATGAACACCCGTGTTGACTTGAGATGGGAAAGAAACCGCTACATCAGTCGGTCGTACACACCCGTCTCATTTACATATCCTCGTGTTCAAGGTAGGGCATTAATAAAACAAATTCTGACTTCGCTCTTCGCTTTTGACCCCTCTCTTCTCTCGTGTGATTCGACCTACCCCTGGACCATTTACATGTTAATATGACCTCTGATTGTTGACATATAACTCGTTTAGATGATATTAGATCAGTTTAATAACCTAATTAGACACTTTAGGGTACATCGACATAGCTTTTAAAACCAATTAACAATTATGTAGCTTAATTGAATACATCTCTCTCTTTCACATAATTTCTTGCTAGTATAAGAGTGCGTGATTAGCATCTTCTTATTAACACTCGATGAGTTAATTTAATTAGCGAACTTGACCTAATTTGACCCCTTAGGCCGTGTAGAATACACCTTCGCGCGACATCCTTCCAATCGATCAACGTTGTTTCTAACTCGTTTTCTAACTTGTTTCCTATCCCGTTTCGCAATCATCTATCTAACCTAATGAATCTAACCTAAGGATTAGGGTATGCTAGATCGTGTAGGCCGTGTTTAGTCGTGTCCTTGTAGTCCCTTTTCTCGTTATTTTCTCATCTTTATCTCGTTATTTCGTATCTTGTAATTACTTTGTTTATCGAGTCGTGTTTGGTAGTTTGTTTGTAATTTTCAAGTTAGTTTTCTCTTATCAAGTCAAAACCTCTTTCAAAAACCTTAGTCTTGTTTGGTTAGATGGTTGTGCCCTAATGCATGTAAGAGCGTAGTAAATCGCATGTTGTTTAAAGCAACATGGCCCGATTTATGCTAATGCATGCTTTGGTGTGTGACCCAATGTCTAATTCGATAAGATTAAGTGAAAGCACGCATTACGAGGAGTGACCCAAGGCCGTGAGTCATGTGAGCCGTGGGCCACCCCTTTGTGCACGTTTCCCTAGGCCGAATTGGCCGTATAATGCGTCTTGTACGGTTTTGTGTATAGCGTTGTATTTTAGATCGAGTTGTATCTTTAATTTCTTGTTGTGTCGGCATGAAATGCCTGGGTTGTAATAGAGTAGATCCCAATGGCTCCCCCATTCCCATCAAGCCTTGTTTGTTTGCTTTACATGCTGTTAGATCAATCAACCCACATGCTAAATTACAACTTTGACAAAGTTAGTTTAGTTGCATCTAAAACGACATAGAAATTGTTGTCACATGTTAGGGTTTTGAAAACGATGTTTGCATATCATATATCGTAGTAGCTATGACCTTGTTTGAAATCCGATACTTGACTTAGTAGAGGCCGTTATTGACGGGCGGGGTTAGGTGTCCTTATGAGCTTCCTAACACGTACCCTCACCCCTTACTCAAGATCTATGGTTTGTGGATCCGTCTAAATACCATTGGATTACGAGAGTCATTCAAATCGAGTGATATAGGGTACAAGTGTTTATCTTTAATCACTCGTAGTCGATTGGCTTTATGCTTTTCAATGAAAGGTGTAAAGTTGACTTGAACGGTTCCAAGTTCCCATAAAACTTGGTGGCGACTCTAATTTGTCTTAATTCGATTCGAAAGAACCTCGAGTCGATTATGCCTTGTGTGGATCCCGCGGACGCAGTTCCCGAGGGCCTTGTCCACAGTTTGGCGACTCCGCTGGGGAAAAGAGGACTAGTTACACTTTGTTTCTAGGGTCTTTTCCTCCGAGGTGAAACTTGAAAAGAAAGTATTGGAAAGTAAAACATTACTCATAGTGCTACGATTCATGCATAAACCCTTAAGGATTTTCCCGGGCCGTCCCAGCGTTTCTTTGTGATGCGTGGGGGGCGACGTCTCACTATGCCAGGAACTCGCACATTGCTTGCTTCCGCTCCGCCTCGCGTGGTTCTTGATGGTGGGGATGCTCTTCTAGGTACTCTACCTAAAGGCCCTTGCTCTATAAGACCGCAAAAGGATGGAGGGCATAGACCTTCTTGTAGAAGACTTGCCGAGACTTAGAGATGTCTAGGAGCATACATCCTTATAACATGAGAATGACAATGTGCAAGGTGTTTTTTCCCGAGTCTTTTCAAAATTTCCATGTCAATTTCAAAACCGAACTTTTGAACAACTTACTTTCAAAATAGCATGATTTTCAAAACGCGGAATGCTGCCCAAATAGGACTAGAATTTTCGGCCAAAATGAGCTTTTATAGCCGGCATGCTGCCCATTTCAAATCTCATTTTCAAATCGATCCTTCGTTTTTTTCGAATTCAATCCAAAATATTTCTCGAACCTTAACCAAGCATGAAATGCGTCGAGTCGTGTCCGAGTCATGGCCGTGTTAGGCCAGGCGTTTTTTCGTTCCAAGAGTCTAGAACACGACCTTGTTGGGTCACCCAAGCTCACCTCTTGGGCTTTGAGTCATGTTGGTCGACCATTTGGTCTAGGATAGTCCACAGGAACGTCCAAGCTAGGCCCTTTAGGACGTTTCACTCGAACCTAAGGACTATGTTGGTCCAATCACGGGTTTGGTCACACCGAGTCCAGTTTAGAATCGAGCTATGACAGCTTGAGTCATGTCGTCTTGTCGAGTCTAAAATGAATCAAGGTCTAAATCCAACCGTGAGTCGAACCTTTTGGTTAGTCAGTCTCAAGTCGAGCTTTTTGAGTCAAGTTGGTGTCGTGTCCTTAAGTGTGCAGGGGCTCTTACATTTGAATATTGACTCGGTTCGGGGTTTTCTTGTAGAAAGGCCGCCAAAAACCCGACTTCAAGCAATGGAAGATGTTGTTAACAAACTCACTGAGGCCGTGAACCTCATGATGATCAGAATGGATGCGATCGAATCCAAGCTGGGTGAAGATTCCTCTTCATCTACCCCACCTCTGACTGATCTGGAGAAACGGTTCAAATTCATTGAAGACCGTCTGAAACTCTCCCAGGGGAAGAACATCCACTACGAAAATGCTAGGGCCTACGCCCCAGTTTAGGATAAGTTGCCCACAAACATGGTACTCACTGATATCCCAAAGTTTAAGGGCACAGAAGATCCAGTCCACCATGTTAAGGCCTATAAAGGGTACTTAGCACTGAAGGGAGTACCTGCTGACATGCTCTCTGAAATTTTCGCTCAATCTCTGGATGAACACCCGAAGGCGTGGTTCTATAATTTGGACCTTAAGAACTTCCCCACCTTCGAAGATATTACGGTGGGATTCTGTAAGCACTATGCTGATAATGTCGAGATTCAAACCAACATAAGAACATTGGAGGTGATGACACAGAAAGAAAAAGAAGGCTTTACTGAATTCCTTGCAAGATGGCGTGCTGAAAGCGTGAAACTAGCCAAGAAGCCTGATGAAGTTGAAATGGTAGATAAGTTCGTAAAGAATCTACGACCTATTTACCACAATGCTCTGAAATACCAGAATTTTGGCTCTTTCAAAGAATTGATAAGAATAGGAATAAAGGTAGAAGATGATGTCATAAGGGCAGAGGCTGAAAAGCCGAAAGGGTACCAAGGGGCCTCATCGTCTAAGGCCAAGGCCCCAGCAACGACCCATATTGATGAAGCCATCAATCTCTTAGAAGGGCAATCGAAGAAGTCGCAGCGCCAAACACCTAGGGCATTCACCGATATCGGATGCACTTATACATACGCTCTCCAAAGGCTCATAGCCCAAGGAAAGTCAAGCCTATTGGTCCAACTCCGGACCCTCCCGCTGATCAACAAGGTAAATGGTATAAACCAAATGCCTACTGTGCCTTTCATCAAGGGAAAGGCCATGATACTGAAAGGTGCTATCGACTGAAGCACGAAATTCAAGACATGATTGAGAATGGAACACTCCCGATCCCAACTGTTAAACCCAATAACATCACCAATCCATTTGGCGATCATGCCAACTTTGTTTCTGTCGAAGACAATGTCGATTATTCCCATCTTATCCGCCCATGTCACTTGAAAGGGGTGTTTATCGGGAAAATATTTGTGGATTGCTTTGAATTCTTGCCAAACCCGAAGAATGAAATTCAAGTCGGGAGTCTTGCTCTAGAACGTACTCCTCTCATTAACGAAGTTAATAAAAGACAATTTGATTCACCAACCTTCATCACTGGCGTAGATCCTCAGAGGACTACCTCGGGATAGAGGCAGACCGTCAAAGGGATCAAGGACTAGAGCTGAGCATCTAAGTTGACAACTGAACAAGGGAAAGCTCAAAACTAGATTTGAAAATTATGAGTCGGATCTGTTTTCTTATCTTAGTCGAGTCGAGTCTAGAACTTTATTTTTTTGAATTTGAGTCGTTTGTTCCGCGATGACCTAGGATGTGTCCTAGGAATCGTTTCTTCGAGTCTATTAAGCATTTCTGATTCCAATAAAAAGTTGCAGTTTCGTTTCCAAATATGTCTTATTTCCAATCCTCAATCATTCCGAAACATGATAAAACGCACAACACACTCAAAGGAATCCTTGGGGTAGAAATATGTCCTGTTTCAAAATGTAAGGTACACTAGGATCCCGTGTTTGATTCCTTTACCTATTCCATGTCTGGTGGTAGAAAACCTCCATCTGAACCAATGTTTGTTGACAAGCTTTTAGATGATTTTATGACGAACCCGAACTAGCTCCTTGTTTCCCCTATCGATGACGGAAGGCAAGCCTTTTCCCCATAAAATCATCCCATCTCGAAGAGAGAAGAGACCAACCCATTTTAACAAAGAATTGTTAGTTCTTACCCAAATTAGTTGGCGAAGCCCAGTTTTCAAGGTGTATCCATTTATGACTAAGAGAATGAAGAGAAGATCATTTTCAAAGAGAGAAAAAAGATGAAAAAGAATGAAAAATGAGAAAATTGGAAAAATGAAAAAAAAAAGAAAAAAAATGAAAAGATGAAAAAATGAAAAAAGAAAAAAAGATGTTGAAGTCATTGCAGAACGCTTTTGGTTGAATGTCGAAGTTACGGAAGCCAGAAGTCAAGTCAAGTACCCATAGTTGAAGTTCAATGGGCGAAGCCCAAAAGCATAAGTAGTAACCTCTTCACCCTCTAAGTCCCTCCTGAGACGATTCTGGGGGGGTCGGGAATTTTGAGAATCATTCCGCTTGTCTTTGTTACACCCTGACCTTTAGGGTCCAGATATGGAGATTTGAACCCACATTATTTTCTAACCCATTTACACTCGGGTTTTGTCAAACCCGAGACACCTTTTCCAACCACGATGTAAGCCATAACCCATTGGCCTTAGCACCACAAAACGAACCTTCAGAATGATGGTTTACCTTACGAACCTATTTTTACCAAGCTCCACATTCCAAAGAACCACAACCTTTTGTACCAACCCTAGACACGGGATTTAACAGTACCTTACAGGCTAGAATGGGATACGACATGATACCATAGGTGAAACCTTCGAGTGTGTACACACAATTAAAATGCTAAGTTTATGCACCATGATCGAACTACGTCGGATTTGATTTCGCTCCACGCGAATACGTAGGCAGTCCTTCTGAACAAGGGATTCAATCCACTCATCAACCAAGTTGTCATCTTGTCGGTTTCTTACGGGTCTTAACCAAGTCCAAATGAAGCCACCTTTGTTTGAGTCAGTCTTAGCACTCGATGTAGGCTAGGATAAGGATATAGGTTCGGATGAATAGTATCGAGTCTCAGAATGAGCTTTATCTAATGGTTTAGGCAAAGATGCTGAGTCACATAGATGTGGGTTTGTGTTGGGAACCGAAAATATAAAAAACCAGCTGAAAAGAAAGAAGGCGTGGAAGAAAAAATAGTAAAAGCCCGCTAAAAAGAAAGAAGGCGGTGGCAAGAAATGATGAAACTCGCTGAAAAGAAAGGAGGCGAGGAGAAGAGTGACAGAATGTTCCCAACAAAAGTCATGTGTGATGTCTAAGTGTTCTCATAAAATCAGTCTGTGTTTAGTGTCTGGGCGAAGCCAACGTTGTTGCTCCGTGAGTTTAATCCACCTTGTCAATGCCAAGTGATCTTGATTCCCATGTGCCCTCGGGAGCACGCCCATGCCTTACGATGTCTCTGTCCCAAGTCCGACGACCTTGAGATTCCTATTTGCCATCTTTTGGCGCCGGATTGGCCAATTTACATTTCTACCCCCGGCGAGTTAATAATCGAATTAAAACCCGTGCACACTTACGGTTTTATTTTCCTTTTTTGTTTTACGGTAGCGGGCTACGCCCACGTTTGTTTACGGGCATACGGAGTGTCTGAGTCGTATTGTAGCGGGCTACGCCCACGTTTGTTTACAGGTCATACGGAGTGTCTGAGTCGTATTTCCTGCTCACCCGTCAAGGTTCGATTTCAAAATGCCAAAAATTTCAATATTTCAAAATTCCAAAAACTTTTTGCGAATTATGGATAGATGATCCAAGTAGTGGAATCTTTTCGGGTCGATGACCCCAATCTTTCGAAATTCAAAATTTCAAATTCAATTTTTGAAGGGTCGATGGCCCAACATACCAAGTGATGTCAAATTTAAACTTCGGGTCGATGGCCCAATTATTCAAAATTTTCATATTCAATTTTCGGGTCGATGACCCAATCTTTCAAATAATCCAATTTTAAGATCGATGATCCAAATGTGCTTATGTGATGATTATTGCTAGTACGTTTTTTGTGTTTCAAATGTAGCAGGATATGCTTCAACTGGGGGCTCTAAAGTCTTCGACTTTAGAGCCATTGCAAACTGGGGGCTCTGAAGCCGTTGGCTTCAGAGACCGTTATCAAGATGTAAAGGATGACATCCACCAATAATTCAATTCAATACAAGAGTATGAAATGGAAGAATTCTGTAGCTGAAAGCAAATGATGAAAGCGGCGGCAACCTCCTCGGAAAGTCCCGTCCCATTTGGACACCTGCCAGCAGATGATAAGCTTTGGGCAAGTGTCAACAGATGAATTTGGGCACCCGCCAGCAGATGATAAATTTTGGGCAAGTGTCAACAGATGATGAATTTTGGACAAATGCCAGCAGATGATAAACTTTGGGCATGTGTCAGCAGTTGCCGAACTACGACGCGGGTTTGATTCCGTCAGAAACGGATACGTAGGCGCCTAAGGATAAGGCTCAATCCACAATATATGCAATTTTATGGGTCGATGACCAACGAGGATAATGTGACACAGCAGAAGCAAGAGTCAATCCCCAACGATGTTTCAGGTATGATCTCTTCTTATGGCTGGCGAGCTTATATACGCAAGTCTAATGGACTATAAGCGACCCGCAGAATCCTCAGGTCGAGAGAGACCTGGGGTATACTTTGACTTTCGCCTTGTCCAAGCCTCAGTCAAAGTGGGGGCTCTGTAGATACCCGTATCCGTTGATATTGGAATTTATAGAGAACCCGACAAACACCCGATGATGATAGGACACATGTATTTATTTAGTTGTCATTGTCATTATTTGGGTTCGTTTTACGATGTAGAATGAGCGTTGTCGACGGAGTATTTTAATTTAAATGATATTTAAATTAAAGCTTTTTTAAGGTGAATTCATTTTACTTTATTTTGAATTTGTTTTCCCAAGTTTATTTTATTGAAAATAAAATAAATAATTGATTTGAAAAATCATTTTATGAGTGTATTTGATTTGAAAAGTCATTTATTTTAATGTGTTAATTGATTTGAAAAATCGATTTAAAAATCGAAAAAAACCCGTTTCAAACACGTGTTTTGGAGCTCGATTATAGCTCGGTTTTTGAGCCCGTTTTCTTTACGAGTTGGCACGAATCTCGAGTACACTAACCAACCTAAGCCTCTACCCATCCAACCCCACTTCGAACCCCATAACCACGGCCCAAATCCCATCCCAAACACCCTCCCAACAGCCCGCATACACAAAGCAGCCCCCCTGTTTTGCGTGCTCAACCCCGAGCCCAAAACCCGCTCCAAATACCACCAAAACCCGTGCCCATTAACCCTAACCCATACCCTAATATCCTACCCATATTACCTTACCTTAAACACCAATAAAACCCCCCATACAAACCCTAGAAAACCCCACAAAAGCTGCTGGACAGCAGCTATGCTCAGCCGAGCCCGTCTGCCTCTCCCCCCTTTTTACCCTACTTTAACTCCTTATAAATACCACCCCTTCACCATACATTCATTCCTCGAAGTTCTTCATACATACTACCTTCACTTACAAGTTTTAAACTCCAGGAACAAACCCTAATTGCCTCCCAAAAACCCTAGACAAAACCGACATACAAACAGAGAATCAGTTTGCGTGTCCTCTTTGAAACCATTCGTTCTCCCTTCAAACCTCCATCAAAATTCGAGTTTCTTGTTCCAAATTAACCATACAACATCCATCTACACATTAGACAAATATTTACAAGCCAAATTGCCCTTGAGAGTACACGAATTCCCTCGAAAAACAGAGTGTTATACACTCTGTTTTCGCGGCTTTTCCTGTCTGTCAGGTTCTGTTTGTGCTCGTTTTTCGTGCCCAATAACTCAAAACGAGCGGGGATTGTTTTAAGATCTCTGTTCTACTCTCTTTCTAGTTTTCAAAACATCTTTTAAATCGAATTTTCACCGTGAAACGAGAGAGAAATCGCAGTTTGAAAGTTGCTGTCCAGATTTGCAAAAAACGTGTTGTTTGCTTTGTTTCTTCATCGACGACGGCCTCTCGAGATAAAATCTACCATCGATTACGACCCAAGACGGTGTCAACGATACATGTAGGTTGAGGGTGCATCAAATCCTCCTCTTCTCCCTTTTATTTCGTTATTTATGTTTGTTTTTTTATAGTTCGTTTTGTTTGTTTATCGTTCTTGTTTATCGATTGTTATTATTAACTATGAAACTAGTTTAGTCCGAGTATGAGTTAAAGTACCACCATGAACACCCGTGTTGACTTGAGATGGGAAAGAAACCGCTACATCAGTCGGTCGTACACCCCCGTCTCATTTACATATCCTCGTGTTCAAGGTAGGGCATTAATAAAACAAATTCTGACTTCGCTCTTCGCTTTTGACCCCTCTCTTCTCTCGTGTGATTCGACCTACCCCTGGACCATTTACATGTTAATATGACCTCTGATTGTTGACATATAACTCGTTTAGATGATATTAGATCAGTTTAATAACCTAATTAGACACTTTAGGGTACATCGACATAGCTTTTAAAACCAATTAACAATTCTGTAGCTTAATTGAATACATCTCTCTCTTTCACATAATTTCTCGCTAGTATAAGAGTGCGTGATTAGCATCTTCTTATTAACACTCGATGAGTTAATTTAATTAGCGAACTTGACCTAATTTGACCCCTTAGGCCGTGTAGAATACACCTTCGCGCGACATCCTTCCAATCGATCAACGTTGTTTCTAACTCGTTTTCTAACTTGTTTCCTATCCCGTTTCGCAATCATCTATCTAACCTAATGAATCTAACCTAAGGATTAGGGTATGCTAGATCGTGTAGGCCGTGTTTAGTCGTGTCCTTGTAGTCCCTTTTCTCGTTATTTTCTCATCTTTATCTCGTTATTTCGTATCTTGTAATTACTTTGTTTATCGAGTCGTGTTTGGTAGTTTGTTTGTAATTTTCAAGTTAGTTTTCTCTTATCAAGTCAAAACCTCTTTCAAAAACCTTAGTCTTGTTTGGTTAGATGGTTGTGCCCTAATGCATGTAAGAGCGTAGTAAATCGCATGTTGTTTAAAGCAACATGGCCCGATTTATGCTAATGCATGCTTTGGTGTGTGACCCAATGTCTAATTCGATAAGATTAAGTGAAAGCACGCATTACGAGGAGTGACCCAAGGCCGTGAGTCATGTGAGCCGTGGGCCACCCCTTTGTGCACGTTTCCCTAGGCCGAATTGGCCGTATAATGCGTCTTGTACGGTTTTGTGTATAGCGTTGTATTTTAGATCGAGTTGTATCTTTAATTTCGTGTTGTGTCGGCATGAAATGCCTGGGTTGTAATAGGGTAGATACCAACGGCTCCCCCATTCCCATCAAGCCTTGTTTGTTTGCTTTAAATGTTGTTAGATCAATCAACCCACATGCTAAATTACAACTTTGACAAAGTTAGTTTAGTTGCATCTAAAACGACATAGAAATTGTTGTCACATGTTAGGGTTTTGAAAACGATGTTTGCATATCATATATCGTAGTAGCTATGACCTTGTTTGAAATCCGATACTTGACTTAGTAGAGGCCGTTATTGACGGGCGGGGTTAGGTGTCCTTATGGGCTTCCTAACACGTACCCTCACCCCTTACTCAAGATCTATGGTTTGTGGATCCGTCTAAATACCATTGGATTACGAGAGTCATTCAAATCGAGTGATATAGGGTACAAGTCTTTATCTTTAATCACTCGTAGTCGATTGGCTTTATGCTTTTCGATGAAAGGTGTAAAGTTGACTTGAGCGGTTCCAAGTTCCCATAAAACTTGGTGGCGACTCTAATTTGTCTTAATTCGATTCGAAATAACCTCGAGTCGATTATGCCTAGTGTGGATCCCGCGGACGCAGTTCCCGAGGGCCTTGTCCACAAGCGCCATCCACCGTCTCTGTCGCATGTTAAGCTCCTTCTGAGTGTAGATATATTTTAGACTCTTATGATCAGAGAACACCTTAAAAGTTGCTCCATAAAGGTAGTGCCTCCAAATCTTAAGAGCGAACACAACTGCACCCAGCTCCAGATCATGAGTAGGGTAGTTCTCCTCATATTGCTTCAGTTGCCTCGAAGCATAAGCTATCACTTTCCCTTCCTGCATCAAAACACAACCAAGACCATTCTTTGAAGCATCGGTATATACCTCAAAGTTCTCACATCCCTCTGGCAAGGCTAGGATAGGAGCTGTGGTCAAGCGTTCCTTTAAGGTCTGAAAGGCCGTCTCACAATTCTCATCCCAAACAAATCTGACTTCCTTCCTCATCAAAGATGTCATAGGCCGCGCTATGGTAGAGAAATCTTTCACAAATCTCCTGTATTAGCCAGCAAGGCCTAAGAAACTCCGAATCTCAGCAACATTCTTCGGCGATTCCCACTTGGTTACGGCCTCAATCTTACTAGGATCCACAGATACCCCCTTCTTAGATATCACATGGCCTAGAAAAGCCACTTCTTCTAACCAGAACTCGCACTTAGATAGCTTGGCATAAAGCTGATTCTCTCTCAAGGTCTGCAAGACTATCCTCAAATGCTCCTCATGCTCTTCCTTAGTCTTAGAATAGACTAAGATATCGTCGATGAAAACAACCACAAACCTATCCAAGAACGGTGTAAAGATCCGATTCATCAAATCCATAAAAAGCGCTTTGGCGCATTGGTCAACCCAAAAGGCATCACCACGTACTCGTAATGACCATATCGAGATCGGAACGCTGTCTTAGGAATATCCTCATCTGCTATCCTCAGCTGGTGATATCCCGACCTAAGATCAATCTTGGAAAATACACCTGCTCCACTTAGCTGATCAAACAAGTCATCAATCCTCGGCAACGGATACTTGTTCTTCACTGTGACACGATTGAGCTCTCTGTAATCAATGCACAGTCTCATACTCCCATCTTTCTTCTTTACAAAAAGAACTGGAGCTCCCCACGGTGACACACTAGGCCTGATATAACCCTTGCCTAGCAACTCATGTATCTGCTTTTTCAACTCTGCCAACTCTTTAGGTGCCATACGGTAAGGTGCTTTAGATATAGGACATGTTCCCGGCTTAAGCTCCACGCTGAAATCAACATCCCTCTTGGGAGGCAAACTCGGTATCTCCTCAGGAAAAACATCTTCGAACTCTCTCACCACAGATATCTCAGAAGTTGTCGGTGGCTCTACTCAGTGGTCTCTCACATGACAGAGAATCAAGGGACACTTCTTCCTCAAACATGACTTTAAAGTCATCACATCTATGAACCTACACTTAGGCTTTACCACAAACCCTCTATAGGACACCCTAATACCCTTGGGCCCCTTTAAGGATACCCTCTTTTGCCGACAATCTATCCTGGCATCATACCTACCCAGCCAATCCATCCCGACAATCACCTCGAACCCATCCAGGGGAAACTCTAACAGGTCTACTGGTAAATCTACCCCTCCAACTACCATGGATAATCCCTTATACAACTTGAGACACGACACAGACTCCCCCGAAGGTATGAACACATCATCTTTTACAACCTCAAACCTTCCCAAACCCATAGACACAGCATGACTCTTAGACACAAAAGAGTGTGTAGCCTCTGAATCAAACAAAACAAAGGATGGTACGTTATGAACAAGAAAGGTATTGGTAACTACATGAGCATCATCTTGTGCTTCCTGCTTGTCCATCATGAAAAGCTTCCCCTTTGTTTTTTTTCCGTCCTCCACCCCGAATCAAGCATTGGAGGTACTTGGCTCGTCTTTGAATCCTCGAGTGGTCTTTGTTGTTCGCACCGATATGATCCACCACCACTGCGGTTGTAACCGCCCTGGTTGCCCTGTCCACCTCCATTGCCCCATGAACCTCCCGGTCGGTTACTAGGAAAACTCTGAGTCGGCCCCTGAGAAAAATTCCCTGACCGAGCTCCTGAACCAGTGTCGGGCT
Organism: Silene latifolia; assembly: GCF_048544455.1. Lineage (NCBI taxonomy): Eukaryota > Viridiplantae > Streptophyta > Magnoliopsida > Caryophyllales > Caryophyllaceae > Silene > Silene latifolia. Next base: position 35,062,641 of record NC_133526.1, on the reverse strand, counting down.
TGTAGCTCGTGCATTCCCGTCTTTTGTGGCCTATCCCACCACAGTTGAAGCATGTAAGGTTAGAGTTGTCACTCACACTCCGACCTCCATTCTTTCCCCAGCCACGAGATCCTCCCGAAAAACCAGCTCCACCAGAAAAAGCCTTAGCATGGTTGAAGTTTCTCTTCTTGTTGGTCGTCGATTGTTGCTTCCACCGTCGGCCTTCCTCTTTCATGGCAGTCCTCTCATCGATCTCTCTTGAGAGATCTACCATTCTCTCAGCTTGACCCACTCTCAGATACACTTCCTTGAGGTCAGTAGCAACCCCGGCTGGCATACGACTCACGATCTTAACAGATAAACCTCTCTCAAAACGGAGAGTCAAACCTCTCTGTCCTAGCTGCATGTCCTCAACATAACGAGATAGCTCCAGGAACCGATGATAGTAGTCAGTGACTGTCATCTCATCCGTCATGGTGAAGGAATCAAAGTCGGATCTCATCTTGTGTCGGATATGCTCCAGCACGAACTGCTCCCTCATAGCACTCTTCAACCAAGACCACGGAATAGCTCCTTCCGCCTGGTAAAAAGCTCTAGCATCTTCATTGACGTTTTGCCACCAAACTGCAGCTTCACCTCTTAGGTAGTACACTACCTGCTCGACGATCATGTCTTCGGGGCACTTAACCATTTCCATGAGAGCTTCAATCTCACGGTGCCACTTCTCGAGTAGCTTTGGTTCACCTACCCCATCATATGTGGGACGGTTGAAGCGAGCAATGATGATGCTGAGCTGAGTAGCATCCATCGACTTCTCGTTCCCCTTTCCCACATTTTTGATAGCTTCAAGGAGAGCCTCTTGTTGCTCAATCATGCGAGCAACCTCATCAAGAGTCATCTCAGAAGCTTGGATCTGCGCGGGAGTTCTTTTGGGCGGCATTTTGAGCTGACAAGAAACAAGGAGACGTAAACACAAAAGCTTATGGCTCAAAACCCAACAACCTTCCGCCAAAAGAACACTCGGCCGAGTATACAACCATACTCGGTCGAGTAACGACTACTCGGTCGAGTATCATAGATACTCGGTCAAGTATTCGACTCCAGAAGCGAACGTCAAAAACTCAAAAACAACACTCGGTCGAGTAAAACAACACTCGGCCGAGTAGACTCTACTCGGTCGAGTATACTTACTTACTCGGTCGAGTTATCACATACAATAGCCACTGCTACTCACTGCCAAACAATACTCGGCCGAGTGCTCCCTACTCGGCCGAGTACCTGCCCTGCTCGGCCGAGTCACAAAATAGACGGGTATACAGTATAACGTTCTTTATCATGCTCACTATTCCCGCAACAAACATATAACATCAAGGACTTAAGTGCCATGTTATAACCATACCAACATATGATTCATGCATATTCTAATTCCAATATAACAAACATTCACAAACCCGTCACCTCCACCATTTCCCCAATCACCACACTTACAAATTTCATCACATACCCTTTTCAATTATCAACTAGCTACTACCACATGCATCTTCACATACATGTACATACCAAACCTAACTCTCATCACACTTCTCCATGTTACCGGCTCGAGTTAATGAGGGCCAATTTGCGACTCCGGGACGTCTCCCGAGTCTTTGCGGTAGCTCCAAACAACTCTCCCCGGGTTCATTTTATTTAGACTCCCTAGGTTCATTAAATTCATTTGTTTAGGTGCCGGAATCTTCGGCTCTGATACCACTTTGTAACACCCCCTCATACCAAGGTGCCTTACCAGGACCACCCTACCATGAAAGTGTGTTACCATCTCGGTTGCCTGAGGTTAGTACATATCAAAAGCGTCTGAACTGAGCACATTTATTAAAGTACTGCAAGGTATAAAGTGTACAACATCCAAATCCAAATACTGATTTAACAAAATACATCTCCAATGTCTGACAATAAAAGAAATCAAACTAAGACTCAGACGGTGATGCTATGACTGGTGATGACAATACTACCATGACTGTCCCCAAGCTCACACTAACAATACCTGTCAAGCCTGCTCACCATCCCCGAATGGATCACCGCAGATTCCACAAAAAACAACGGGGTCAGTATTACTCAAATATTAAGACAAACAAACAAAGTAATCAACTGATCATCACCAATTCCCAATCATCCATTCTCACACAGTAACCGACTACACACCGAAGTGTGTAGCCCTGCCAGATTACCCATCGCAACAGGTAATCCTTGCCGCCAGTGGGTGACCGCAGCCGATCCCACATAGTCCAGCTCCTCAACGAGCGACAACAACCCCTGTCCCTTAATGTGCACATCCCCTCCCGTGGCAGCTTCCACGGAGGGCGAACTAGGGTGTGAAGCCACTCCCGCAAGTGACTCCACCACAATCACAATCACATGACATCACAGCCATCTCAATACCCTTACACCAACATCGTCACAACAATCTCCATACTCCGATGATCAACAGATAACAATAATCACAACAAACATGTCTTACAAAGAACAGTAAACTGAGTAGGGAAACCCTACCTTAGCAATCAACAGTGGAATGAACTCGAACAATCAGAAAGGCTCCTCTACGAAGTCTTCTCCTATACCATAATCATATAACACAATTACACATTGCACAACCCCCATATTCCCAATTCCGTAAATGTACAGTAACCCCAACGAATACGAATAACATAGAAATAGAACTTACCAACAGTAGGATGAGGAATTATACGCAAGAACTCCGAAGATTTCACACAAAACAAAGCTATGGGATGATTAGGGAGCGATTAGGGAGAGATTAGGGTTAACGTAGAAATGATGAAGTTGAAATGATGTTTTAAAAACTGACGCGGGATATAAAAATAATCTTAAACACTCCCTAATCAAACCGTCAAAATAACACTCGCCAGACCGAATACTCAGTCGAGTAAAGTTATACTCGGCCGAGTATCCGCTACTCGGTCGAGTATTCACTATACTCGGCCGAGTATTCATCGACAGAACCAAAACAACTCACAACAACAGCACTACCCGGCCGAGTAGGCTCTACTCGGTCGAGTAGTCACCAAAGAAAATCCGTAGTATTACAGTCACACCTCCACTGCATGTGGACATCCGCTGCCTTATGCATTAAATACTTATCATGGCTTTCATAGGGTATAATAAAGGCTTCCTTTACACGAGCCAAGTATAACTCCGCCAATTTTGGCTTCAAATTTCTAAAATCATCTAAATGGATAGGCACAAACTGTCTTGTGCAACATCCAATCCAACTGGATAAAAACCCACATTTGGACCAGTAGGGAAACCCTTCTCACTCCATGTTATTTCCATCGGTTCTTTAGCGGCTATAGCTGCAAGGCATCTCTGGCACTTCGTAGCACCCCTCTCACCAGGCTTATTATCCCCAGGCTTATTGTTCTTTTGACTTCTTTTCCGTTTTTCACCCATGATAATCCTAAAACCCAAATATGAATGATATAGGAAATGAACAACTTAACAACGTACGTACATGCAGAGTATTATCTAAAACCTTAAACCCTAATAGGAATGAAAATTTAAAACAACAGATTGAGCTTCTAAAATCCTAAACCCTAATAAGAGGAGTGAAGTAGATGATGCAGGATGATAAAGATAACAAAGAAGACGAAAAACAAACAGATGCATGAAAAAGAAAAAAGATGATCGTCTTAAAACCCTAATGACGAAACACAAAATTAAAGTGAATATACCTGATGATGATGATGATGATGATGATAAAGAGAACGAGCAGGATGATAAGGGAAGGCAACGAAATCTGGGCGTCGGAAACTGGGCGACGGCCGGCGACGAGAATGTAAAAAGCGAGGAAGAGAGAAGAATAAACTCAGGATACCAACGGTTGAACTGGTGTTGTGTGTGTTTGTGTATGGTATGTTGTATGTGTTTGTAAATTAGTTTTTTATTAAGACAAACTATTGACAACGGGTTCTCAAAGCAAAACCGTTGTTATATGTTAATAACAACGGGTCAATAAAAGTCAACCGTTGTCAAAACTTTATTACAATGGTTAAAATATACCCGTTGTAATATATTTTCACCAAATTTGCGCCAAAATGAAATATGTCAAAAAAATCATTGACAACGGGTGGAGGTACTACACCCGTTGTTGAAAATAATAACAACGGGTAGTATCACTATAACCGTTGTTGATAGTAATAACAACGGGTAATTTCAATATAACCGTTGTTGAAAGTATTAACAACGGGTAATTTAAATATAACCGTTGTTATTGTTGAACCTTTTTTTTTTTAAATTACTGTAATTCCATTACAGTCTAAACCTGTAACAATACATACTGTAACAGCAGAAGCACCATATCTTTGCAACATTATTCAAGCAATTTCAACACCAAAGCATCCACATCTAATAATAAGATCAAGAAAATAAGACAACACCAACATGCATGCATACTGCATATCTAAGCTACAGGATTTACCATGCCATGCAAATTTGGGAATTTTTATTTAACAATGACCATTATTGATTTACCAATAAATTAAACCATCAAATTATTGGTCTGAAAATGACTCAAAATGTTGGTCGTCCATATCACTGTGTCCTGATGAACTGTCTCAGGATCGGGGACGTTTCTTGGATGTCATAGTTTCTTCGTTAACCCAAATACCTTCACCATGGTCATCACGCATATAGATGCTTTCATTGTCCTCATGATCAGTGTCAACATCGTCTAAATAAGATACAGTGGTAGAGTGATCCATTCCCTCAAAAACGACATCCTGATTATCATCACCATTATCGGATGGACTACTCTTTCTACTCCTTATAGACAGTACAACAGACCACTTCTTATCCATAGGATCGGTGACATAGAACACTTGTTTAGCTTGAGATGCCATTATGAAAGGATCATCCTTATTATTGCCAACCTTACCCAGATTGACCAACGTAAATCCCATCTTATCCTTTCAGACACAATGGATGTTGTTATCAACCCAGTTACATCGAAACAAAGGCATTGTGAAATCAATGTAATCTAGTACCAATATTTCTTGAATAACACCATAATAAAGGCATTTTCCCCAAATAGGTTTTTTATCTTTTGAAGTAGCAAATTAAAGTGCATTGCCTCAAATTCAGAACTCACACCACTATTTTGCATTGTGCTCAACTTATCTTGCTCGCGGGTGTAAAAAGTATATCCATTAATGCCAAAACTGTTGTAAAAGGTGACCCTGGCATTTGGACCTAAACCAAGACGTGGTAACCTAGGAGAGATGTCATCACCAGTTTGATCCATACACTCTAAGACAATATTCTTAAACCACTCTGCAAACGTCTTCGTATGCTCGTTCGCAATCCACTTCTCGGTCTTGTTTGGGTGATCGTATTTGAGCTCATCTTTGTGTTGTTGAATATAAGGTTGCACCCCATCTTCGTTGTTTAGCACATACGTGTGTGCTAAATGCAACATTTCACGTGTCACAATTTTTCAACCCGGCCCCTAATACCTTTTTCCGGTCATCCAGTCACTATGACGATTCTTAGGAACGCCAATCAACTCCTCAGGGGAGAGATGAGCGTAACAATATGAAAGAGCTTCGTCCAAAATAGCGCGTTCAGCAATACAACCTTCCGGACGATACCGATTAGATGTATAGTCCTTATAGACTTTCATCAATCTTTCGAAAGGATACTGATATCTCAAGTACACGGGCCCAAGGTGTAACACCCGCGAATTTCCCATTTTGACATTTAAAATTTATTAAACTGTTTAACCACTTTATTATATATTTTTGAATTATTCTATTTAATTAATCTTATGTCAAACACGATTTTTATAAACGTATTATATAAAAGCTCGTTTATATAAAAATACGTACGATTTAATTATATCTTTAAGGCATGATTTATATAATAATATATGTATACGTATTTTGGTCGGATAATAATAGTGACAGTAATAATATTAGTTTCCGTCTCAAGTTAAAATAAATTCGAGACATTTTTCCGTCTAGCTATAGACCGTCATATTTCATTTTTGTACCTACTTTAATCCGGACAAATCAAAAACCAACAACACATTCACCTACCTATACTCTACCTTTATACTTTATATATGTATATCATTAGATATTATTATTATTATATATTATTATCATATGTATTATTATGTATTATTATTGTTAATTATATTATTGTTGTTGTGGAATGTGGACCGTGTCCCTCTACACCCCACATACCCCATTTCTTCTTCCTCTTTTCCCCTGCGGAAAACAACAACAGCAGCCACAAAGCAACAGCTACAACAACACCATTTTCGTCACCTTAAACCCCAGATCCCGCCTCCATTCTCAACCAAATTCGATAATTTTTGTACCATTCTCTTCCCCTTTCCTTCCTCCTTCTTTTAAGGTAAGAAAGTCTCCTTTTTGTAGTGGTTTCGTCTTTCGCCGTCTTATAAAAGTGTCGTCTTTTAGCTTCTTTATTCCGTTTTCTTGCCTTTTATGAAGGATTCGAAGACCCGGGGTGAGGCCCGTGCCTTGTGGACCATTTATTCGAAGAATAAGGGGCGTTTAAGGTAACACGATTCTACCGCCCCTATTATTAGTATTATTGTTCAGGAATGAATGAATATGTGTTGATTTGATAAAAAGTAATTGTGGCTGGTGGTTTAAATGAATGATAATTTGTATTCCTATTATGTATAGAAATTACTAGTACTATATCTCATTTTTCTTGCTTTTGAGATGGATTTGGCTAGATTTTAATGGTATATGAGTTGAATTGATTGGTTGTGACTCAAGGATTATACGTTTTCATGGCAAAGATGAGAAGCTTGGGTTGACTATTAGACAAACAAGTAAGTTATGACGTCACAAATTTATGGTGATGTAATACGATTCCTCTTTAAGCCTATAGCCTTAGAGGTTAGAGTATGGATAAATAAGACTTGTTTATTACTCCATTTTATACGAAACTTGTCCTTTGCTTTGAGGCTAAATATATGAACTTAAGATTGAGATTAGTCTCCTTTTATTGTGTTTAAATTGTCGTTCCCT